>NC_134698.1:15327976-15561309 GCF_050947455.1 Rhinoderma darwinii
CTCTAATTCATTCTACTTTGAAATCTGTCCCTCTGTAAAGAAGATATATCAAAACACAGATATTAGGGCCTTTGTAAGAAAATAATGGGTGCAATAGTACCCACTAAAAGACCACCCTAAACTTTAGAATCAGTGGCTGGCTAGAAGCATGTGCTGTTAGCATCCATTTATCAATACAGCATAGGCAAAGTCTGAATTTCAAATTTTTGGCCAAATCTTTACTTGAAAAAAATCTGAAACTTTATAACATTTTGTACTCAATTAAAATTATTATTTTTTTTTTGCCATCATTGGCTCAAGAGGAAAACCTACTAATTCCATCCTATTATTATTTTTGTTGTTGTTATTATTAATATTATTAGTAAGCCCTTCAGTTATGTCCTAGCCGGAAAGGGGACGTATGGAGCGGGCACACGGGCTGTGCCCACTCCATACTCAGTGGGTGTCGGCTGTATGTCACAATGCGATTTATCTCTGATCCTGGCTGTTTAACTACTTAGATTCCGCGTTCAATAGCAACCACGCCATCTAAGCCGTTCGTAGGGGGCGGACCCCTAGGGAAGCCCATTGGCCCCTCGTGACGCGATTGTGGGGTGCCCATTGTTGTCATGGCAGTCTAGTGTCTGTCATCTTTGTGCTTCGTTTAAGCCTTGCCTGTTTTTTGGACACCTCGTCTCCCACAAAAATGGAATAAAAAGTGTTCAAAAAGTCACGTGCACCCCAAAATGGTACTGCAAAAAACAAACCCTCACACAGCTCAACCGACGGAAAAATAAAAATGTATATGTCTCAGATTGACGATACAAAGCAATATTTTTCTTTTTTTAACGATTAGTTTTTTCTTTGTAAAACATTAGAAGCATCTATATAAATTTGTTAGCGTCATAATCGTGTTGACCCACAGAATAAAGTTACCGCACAGTCAACATCGTACAAAAGAAACCCAAAAAGCAATGGAGGAATTGCTGTTTTTTTACCATTTCCAAAATAATTTTTTCCCGTTTTCCAGTACATTATATGCTATAATAAACGATGGCGTAAAAAAAAACAACACCTTATACGGCTATATTAACAGAAAAATATAAAAGTTATGGCTTTTGCAATATGGGGAGGAAAAAAAACCAAAATATAAATCCTAAAAATGACTGCGGAGGGAAGAGGTTAACAATGTATTATTATTATTTTTGGATAAAGGCAGTGGAATATTTTGGTGCTATAAATGTTGGTGCTATATTAAAACTTAAAAAATATATATACAGTATTGTAGTTATGATCAGGCAAACGGAGTGTAAAAGAGTAGTAGATGGCTCTATATTAAGACAGAGTATTTATATATATAAAGAATAAAAAGGAACAAAAAGACTATAGAATGGACATTTACAATAAAAAACAACATCATTTCATAACACCGCAAAGGATATAAAATTGAATTCAATTTTTCTTTGATTCTTCACCTATTTCCCCCACGGCTTACATATCTGAAATGAAAGCTGTGACGTTAATGGCTTCATTATTTCCTGTGGGCTAAAATATAAATGAGGACTTGATAGCCAATAAATTAATTCTCGGTTTTGCCCGTAGTAAAAGTCCCGCTAATTACGTTTTTTTTCCAAAGCATTTCTTGTGCCTTTAAATAGGCGTTTTAGCTCTCCGAGTCTTTTTATGCAAACAATCCTGCTTGTGGTGTGATCCGTTAGCGTTTCACTTTTCTTAATTAATTTCTATTGTACATTACAGTCCCCGGGGTTAAACATTACCTTTCAAACTATGGAGCTAGAATAATTGCAAATAGGCCACTGAAGGCAGTGTGATATGTAAAATATCACTCCGTTCATCTGGAGATGTGGATAGAATTTATGTTTCTTGTAGGAAAGCCAGGAACGAATCGTACTCCTTCCATCCCATAGATCAGCATTGTAAGGGGCTGTTCACATCTGCGTTGGAGACTCCGTTAGAGGCCTTCGTCACATATCCGGACGAAAATAACGGAAACTATAGCGCAGTATGCTGCACGGTAAAACTAAGGACACCCTGGATTTCATAGGGCGCCGATGGTGTCCGTCGTACAACGGTACCGGTGCTTGACGGAGCAGAACACCGGAAACTTCAACACATGAGTGAACCTGCCATAATAGCCATGCTCAGATTAAAAGAGGGTTTCCAATTTTAGGATTTAAGATTAGTTTATTGGTGGGGGGGTCTAAGGACTCGGACACTATACAATTCCCAGGGAAAAGGGTCTTGTCCGTAAATTCCCATTTGGCTCCTTGAAATCTTATATTTCTAGTACTCCATGTGGGCTGACATGATCAATCAAATTAAAAAGCGTGTGTCACATCATGGTGATGTTCAAGGGGTCTTCCAGGTTTTACCACTGATGGCCTTCATCAATGTGTGATCGAGGGGGCTATGATCCCAACCGATCTGCTAATGAAGTTCAGGATGACGCCATGTCTGAAGGACAAAGATTGGTCGTCTATGTTAAACCATGAAATCCCCTTCAATTCCATGTTATTTTTCAGTTATGAACTTTAGACGGACCTTAGACATCCGTATTGTGGCAGTAACACCCAGACCCCCTCTGTTCTACTGAACTCAACTTGGGTAGGGTTTACTTGGTGGTCTAAGTTCAGCTCAGTTGAACCACTGGGGTTCTGGGTGTGGCAACCAAAACACAGACGCTAATGTGGACATGTCCCATGTTTTTTTACGATACTACATGTGTAGACGAGCAGCATCAAGATAGACAATTCCACACTTCTTGGCGTGGTCCTCGTAAATTCAGAAGTCGAAATACAACACAGAGCTCTACTTCTAGAGATATTTATACGATTCTGTAGAATTCCTTTATTTCAGTGGGTGAGTTCTGCCATATGGCCATCCCACTAACAGTCACTTGGTCCTTGGTCAGAAGTTCTGTAAGTTAAAGCTGAAGCATACTCAATATGTGTACCCAGGGACCCTAAGATTTGTATTTTAGGTTACGTTGAAGAACTTCCATTAGATACACTGCATTAAACGGCGGGGGGACGTCTCCTTTATGTAACGAGGAAACTAATAGCATTGCGTTGGATACAACCAGTATCGTCTTCTAAAGCTGAGTCTATTGGGAAAGTAAATGTTATGTTAATGAATGATAGGACCGTATTTTGTAAGCGCAAAGTACCGGTACCTCAAAAATATGGAAAGCTGTGGCAGCCGTGGCTGGATTAGTGAGTACTTTTCTTCTGAGGGACAGGATATGTGACTCGCACGGTTCCGAGGTTACAAAACCCGGGAAATAGATAAGGAAATGTTGTTATTTTCTGGCTGTTAAGTTATATCCGAATACGTATTAAATTGAAATGTGTAAATATCCATGATATGTGCTGATGCTTGATTCTATTTCAATGACCTTCGACTTCCTACCCCGCGAGCAGCCACCTATGAAACTGTATTAATGTTGGATGTGCATTGTACAAATATGTCTGGAACGGGAAAGGGGGATTGGGGGCTGGGTTTTGGGGTTAATTGAAATGTGTCTATGTTTTGATTTCAAAATTTTATAGGAATTATCGGATTTTAAAAATAAATAAGTAGCTACGTGGGTGACGGATAAACTTTTGTAGTATGTTTTTGGTCTCGATAAGGGATAAAACTTCATTGTTTAAGTTCCGGTTGTGTTTTCTTTCCCCATTTTGGTGCAGGAATGCTTTCAGTTTATACTGCCTGCCCTACCTCACGCTATAGACCTTTTGAGGGACGCCATTGTAAAAGTAAAAGAAGTCCACGATGAGTTGGAAGATTTGCCCTCTCCGCCACCTCCACTCTCTCCTCCACCAACAACAAGTCCTCACAAACAGACCGAAGACAAAGGGGTGCAGTGTGAAGAAGAAGAGGAAGAGAAGAAAGATAGCGGTGTTGCATCTACAGAAGATAGTTCATCTTCACACATAACACCAGCAACAATTGCAGCCAAGGTCAGTTGACGCGCTTAAGACAATCACATATGCACGCTCCTTTTTGTTTGTTTTTTTTTCTTCAAAAATTCATTACAAATCTGTATTCAATTTTAATCTATAGGAGGTTTCCATAACACCCATTCATTTTAATGGAGGGAGATCGCACTTGTGTAGCCCCTACACCATTGATGGTGGGCACCGAAGAGAGTAGAATAGGTAGAGCTTGATGATCCACATTCCTAGTTGTTTCATTAGAAGAGATTGGTGAGGGCCCATCAACAATAACGTAAACTCGGTCCGTACTACTTCTGTATACAGTATATTGCCAAGAATAGGAGCCTATCCCATTAGAGAGAGACTCGAATACCTTTAGTAAGTGTTCTTCTTTCCTCTGATTGCTCCCGTTTCAGATGTAACGTAACGTAGACTAAAAACGTAACTACAAATGAGTCATTGAGCTGGGTAGCCGTTTCACTGTACATACAGGAGTAGTAGTGTAGCACTACTGTAGGCTCAACTCATGGAAATCGACTTTTAGGAACTCAAACTTGCCATAGACATTGGATCATTGTCGGAATATTTATTTTCGAGTTGATAAGAAGCACCAGATATGCCCGACACCCTTTAGAAATAATGTTCCTGTTTGGCCAGTCCAAATCATCTGCAGGATCTAAATATCTTCAGCATATTCAACTATTATAATATTTGTAGGGGGAGATGCAAAGATCTGGCTTTTTCCATCATTTGTAGAACTTAATTTTTTTGTTGTTTTACTAAATGGACTAATAATGAATTGCGGCTTCCTTTGTGTTCCTGTTCACAAAGTTTCCGGGGTGATACAGATTCATATCCGTAAATGTCTCTTCAGCCCATAGATGTTGGGCATAAAAACATTTTGTACAGCGTTTTTGCTCCTATTGGTTTCGAGCCATCCCTACAGCGCCAATGGACCTGCGCGCCGCTGCATGTAAACATTGCTCGAAAAATTGGGTAAGGGAAAAGAAGGAAAAGGGGGGCAAGGACTATATCACCAGGACTAGAGAGGGAGTACTTCTATTGAGTACTCCCTCTCTAGTCCTGGTGATATAGACCCAGCCTGTTACACAGAAGGGTGTCTAGAATCATTAGGAATTGATAATACAATATATAAAGAAATTTACAACAACTATTCTTGTATAAATATTAAGCGGAAAATAAAAAGAAATAAAAATTACTCAATAAACAATATCTGAACATAAAAGATATAGGTAACTTTCCATAGCAATTAAAGGGGACATTGCATTGGATTTCCTTACCCTACTCAATTGTCGGTATCAACAATAATAATTGAAGGCAACCTCAACATAAATATAATAACAGTCTTGCCCCCCTTTTTCCTTACCCAATTTTTCGTGTTTCACATTGGTGGTATACACCTGGGCAAGAACTGATATTCCAAAAAATAATAATAGGAGGGTCTCTCCTTTCTTTTTTCATGTAAACATTGCTGCAACGGTCAGGTCTGTACATGCCTGTCCCCTCACGGTCACGGGACACCCATTCATCGAATAGAGAATGTGTCCCTGCTACGGCTTTGTCACATACTATTTTTTTTTAGAACATTCATTGAGAAAGCCCTCTTATTCTTCATGAGTGAGATGGTTAGATAAAAAAAAAAAAAAAAAACAGGAAATCCCTTTGGGGACTGTGTCATACAAAAATTGTAACAATTTTAAAGCTCATCTTTATTTGATATATGATATTTGGTAGCACTCAAAATTTTAATATTCACATCAGCAAGTGATTCGTGATTGGATGTTGTAATCCGTCAGATGTTCAAAAAACATTTCTTACATGGGACTTCTACGGAAGTGGACATTTTGGTCAAAAAGACCAAATGTTGTCAACCCAATAAAACCTTTGACTAGCTTGAGACCACCACCTCTGTTATCACAAATGTGTTCACAATTCCTTGCCCCCAACCAGTGAACCCAGTGATAATTCACCATGAGAAGTGACTGAAACGAGCAACCCACCATCATACGACAACCAACTAAAGGGTACTTTCACGCATGCCATTTAGACGCAAATTTTTATGCCGTTTTTTTTTAAACCACTTCGTTTTAGCGATTAGTGGGGGGTCTCAGTACTCGGACCCCCACCGATCAAAACTTCTGACATGTCACTATGACATTTCAAAAGTTTTTAAACCGTTTTTAGTTACCCTTTAAAGGGATTTACATAGAGCAGCAATGTTTTATTATCACACTAACATTAACAGCTTCACGCGTTTTACGCGTTTTTTGATGCGTTTTCGGCGCGCCAAGAATTTACCTGAGGCTTCTTTTTTTACTTGACACGTTTTTCCCATTGATATCAATCGGAAGCTTAAAGAATGCATTTCTGACATGTTTTTCGGTGCGTACACGCCATGTGAACAGGGCCTAATAATGTCAATTACATATAGTTACATAGCTTGAAAAAATACATACTTTTATCAAATTAAACATTTCTAGCTGTTTGACCCAGAGGAAGGCAAAGCAAAAACCCCTGAGGATTTGTAGCCAACATCACAGGAGGAAAAAGGAATTCTTTCTTTACCCCACATGGCAGTCCGGCACTTTCTCTGGAACAATTGAATATTATTTACTGCTATATTATAAGTCATTAGATGAGCATTTAGCCCTTTTTTAATTTTCTGTCATTTTCATCTACCAATATGACTTTTTGGGGTAGGGTATTCCAAAAGCTATCTACTCTAACTGTAAAGAATCCTTTCCAGGCTGACATGTTACCATTTACGCCTTAATACTGCACATCATTTTGGCCTTCATGGCCAGACAGTTTTTGACAATTCTCCATACATGTTGGCTAAACGACTAAAACTTTTTTTTTATTTTTTATTCGATCACATGTTTACATCTTTTCTTTTTTTTGTCGTGACCGTAGGACATTGTTTTTTTACTATTTTTTTTTACACACATAGTATTTGACGTTTTTTTATGTAGTAAATATAGATGTTGTTTTTTTGTATTTATTTATAGTTTTAGATTATAACTTTCTTGAGGAAGATCCTGAGGGATTGAAACGTTGCATGCGTGAATAAAGGTTTTTCTACATTTTGGAAGTGCTGCCTCCTTGTCCATTTTTCTGCCTTAGATTGTCACAATCAGGACTATGTTAGGTATAGTTGGTCCTAGCAGCTTCGCCATTTGACCGTTGTCCTGGCAATCACATGAGAGTCGGGACCAGAGGCAGCGGCACTAACACTTCCTCTATTGTATATACAGCGCTCCTTGAGCGCTGTATGTGCAGACACTGAAAAGGCAGGCGTGGTAAAAAAAAAAAAGTTTGTGTCTTCTCTTTATCTGACCTGCCGCCATAAAGAGACATATGGGCAGTATTCAGGGATTGACATAAAAAAGCGGCAGACCAACATAAAAAAAAACAAAAAAAAAAAACGTGAAAAACCATAGGTTCTCTATTACAGCACCGTGCATCGTACCTTACTTTTATTACCTCCGGGCTTTGTATCCCACATTTCAAATCTGAACACGTCAATGCTTTATGAGGAAATAATCATTGGGCTAATTTTGCCTATAGAGCTGTAGTGTTAGGATTTTAATCTTTCTACTATCTGGACTCTCATGATAAGAGGGTTATTAACACCTCCGATATCTTCTGCACGTAGGGTGGGAATAATCCGAATGATATAATTCCCCTATAATCACACCGTTATATAATGTCGGGCCTGGCTAATTTGGAATATAGTGTATTTTACAATAGCTCAGTAAGGGGTCGTTGCTGATTTCCGTTCAGTAGATCATCACATAGTCTAGTGAGGACCGGATCAGCGTCTTCCAAATCCACATAACGCTATGTAGGTCAACAACATGCAAATGTTCATATATTGGATAAATGCCTGTAAAGATAAAAAGTAATGGAGCTGAATTTATAATTATTCATGAAGTTAAACCTGGTTTCTAATCTTGAAAACAGACTTAACCCCCTTAATACCGCTCGTGCGGATTACATAACTACTTTATAACTTTTTAGGCTGTTAAAGGGATTTTTGCGTCTCTTGTGATCGATGAGGCTTTATTTTTTTTCGTCATTTTTACACACATGGTATTGTTTTTTTGAATTATTGGGCTTTTAGTGTGTGAAAAAAGACTTACAATTTTTTTTAAGTTTTTCACGATATTTCAACTGTTGTTTTTGGTTTTTTTTAAACACATAAATAAAAGCTGCAATAGTATTTATATGTATTCCTAGTTAGGAGAATTTCATTGGGCTAGGACCTCAAATATGGTCGGCAGGGGCAAGGTGACTACTGAGCCGTTGTAGCTAGCATCCTGGAAAATAGTATTATATAGCATCCAGGCCTAGGGCAGTGATGGGGTTAATGTCTGTATCCCCGGTGGTCTGAGGGAGTGTAGGGGTTAGGAAAAAGTGGGCAAGGGGTTTGTTTTGCCCCCCCCCCCACCATTTTTATTATTCTGATTATTATTTCTACTACTAATAAAACTTGTTTCCCCAAAAAGTTTTTTTTTTTTTTAAAAAAAAACCTTTTGGATACATTATAATGTTTTTTTTATTTTTATTTTTCTTTACACTACCTATTTTTCCTGTAACTTTAGCTGCCATATCATACCTAGCCATGGCAATTATCACAAGTTAGGTAGTTAGACCCAGCAGCTCTGTCACATGACAGCAGTACCTGCGATCACGTGATCGCCGAGTCAAAATAGGGGGAGCACCAGTCACTGCTGCTTTTCTTTCTTCATTAAATGTGTATATAGTGTAGAAATTGGTAAAAAAATTTAAATTGCTTCTGTCTTCTTGCAACTGCATGATTCTCAGTTCAGCTAACATTGAGGAGTGCCGTATAATTACTCCGCTGCAGAATAAAGCCCCCGAATGGTTGTTTTACAGTGGCCAGTCGTTAAAGAGGATGAAATTCTGTCCGTTGTCATGTGATGGACACAAAGGTGCGCGGCTCTTTACAAAGTCATGTGACGGACACACAGATGCCGGGATCGTTACAAGACACAGCTCTGAGACACAAACTGTAACGACCCATGCACCTGTGTGTCCATGACCTTGGACAGAATTTTATCCACTAGAAGTAAACGATGAATGTTCCTACTGAATGACAACAAGCAGAGATCTTGAAAACCGTCATGAATGAATACAGAAAGTATATAGGACAATTGTATAACTTTTAATTCTACAAAGAATTAACATTCATTTGCTGACACCAGACAACTCCTTCAAGCATTTCTGGAGAATATAATGTGGTTAACCTACCCGTATAAAAAAGCCAATACATCTGTGATCAAATTCAAAGGGAGATTCAGTTTTTTTAGTTTTTTTTTTATTATTATTTTTAATATATAAAAACATATATTTTATTTTATATACATGTATGTACAATTCTGCTCACGTATATTTCTAATACCAGTGCAGTGGTGCCTGTCTCTGCACAGTACAATGATATAGCCCTAGGATCAGACCTTCGTACTGCATCCATGGGTTAATGGAATAGGACTAAAGAGGGCGCTAGTCATGTGACCCCCAAACATGCAGTTAGCGACAGAGTTATATGACATAGGACGTGCTGGATCAATACACCGGACCCATCCATGGGATAACTGAATAGGGCCGGTAACGCTTATTATTGTGGTTATTCCAACAGCTACTTCACTGTGTGCGAATTCACTTGTATAACATGGCTGCCTGTCATGTTGTTAATAAAGTTAACGTAAAAAAACATACGCTCGCCTGAGTGTCCTGGGTATATAGTTTACTGTTAAAATCTAAACACGGCGTAAATCACATGACCTACATGTATCATGCGACCCAGCACACGTCCTATGTCAGGGATTCCCTACTTTATTACCATAGGGGGAACCCCTTCTGTCATTCCTACCCAAAAAAAGGTTGGTGTAGGGGGAGGTAAAACCGTCCATAATTCTTGTTCACTGCTATACTCTGGCGAAGATTTGTTTGCCAACCTGGTGAATGCCAACTTCTACCATTTCGTTTTTAGGTCTGAAATTCTACACAGATTAATTTAATAATATATCTTTATAGGAGCTTTGTTTTTTTTTTGTTTCTGAGCTCCAAATCCCCTGCCCTATTTCACACAGCCCTAATAAAGTTATACCTGCCATTAGCCACCACTAGGGGGAGCTTAGACGCTTACCGCATTCTCCAGGGGAGTAGATCACAGTGATCTACTGGAATAATACGTACGTTTCTGAAGAACTACCGCAATTAAAAAAAATAATTATTATTATTTCAGGAGCCCGAGCCCACCAGGGCAGCAAATTGTTAATGGAATTCTACTGCTTGCGGCAGCTCATATTTTTTGGGTTTGTTCTTTTAATTTAATAGTTCCATCAGAGTAACCCCATTAATAGTTCTATCTGAGGGCCCACCATTAACCGTACCATTAGAGTGCCTTCCATTTACAGTGCCACCAGGATGGCTCCACTGTCCCCCACCCTTCCAGGGGCAACATACATTTCTGGGACACGGTGCTGAGGTACAAGGGGGGTGCATGTCCTGTAAGTTGGAGACTTCTCTCTCTGACCGGACAGTGGGCGGAGCAACAGCAGTAGGAGCGCACGGCCTGCCAATGTGTGTTCGTGCATAGATGAAGATCTGTAAGTATTGTTTCAGCTCCGCAGACTGGGGATGTGTAGCTCTATAACCGAAAAGCAGACTTCAAACACTTATAAAAATATATTGTAAAGTTAGTCAGCACAGAAATTTGGACCTATTTAGAATAAGCGTTCACTGTTAAAGAAGCACTCCGGCAAATTTATTGTCATTTGCCTTTTCCCAGCTTAGTTCTATCCATACAATTCGAACCCTTTTATTATGGGCAGCTGTGCCATGTGATCTCCGTCTGACCACCAGAATAGAACATGCTCTCATGTGAACTACAGGATTACAGCATCATCTATCAAATACCTCCTGGCAGCTCTCAGACCACTCCTCCCTCCACCCAGCTCCATCCTCCTTGTTCCTTTGTATGTCCGTCCCCCCCATGCATATAGTGCTGCTGAAGAGATTATTTCTGTCCTATATAAGGGAGCAAGAGTGCAGTGATATAAAAGGCGAGACCATCCAATAATAGACGTCAGAGTTAAAAACTCCCCTGACTCACACTTGCTGTCCATACTATCTCTGAGTGCTGTGTGCACAGAGTCCAGTGTATTTCTATGAGATGCTTCTCACTGTCTCCTGACATGGGAAAATCGATCACTAGCAGGAGGCAGGGGAGACAGGCTGAAGCTGCATCACATATACTGAGACTCTGGCAGTTTTATGACACTGATTTAGCATTTGCTAAGATATGACTCATAGCAGAGCAAGTGCAGTGTGATGAGACTCCACCCGCTCTGCCTCTGTGAAGCCAAAAGCATCATGGGAAAAGTAGGCTGCAATAGGGGAACCATATCACAGGGGAAGAAGGAACCAAGATGGCAGACAACCCCTAAATGCCACATCAACTAAAACAGGTATACACAAGGTATACTGAGGAGCCTCTACACTATTCTTTAATAACAGCCTAGGCTGCACTATATATAGGCAAAATAAAAAATGCTGGATTGCTTCTTTAAGACCGTTTTCCCGCCTGTAAGATCCTAATCCAGGACTATGACTACATTCAGCAAAGCCAGAGGCTCTATACCCCCATACTGTTACTGAATAATGAATAATACCTCCATACTGTTACTGAATAATACCCCCATAATGCTACTGAATAATACCCCCATACTGTTACTGAATAATACCTCCATACTACTACTGAATAATACCCCCATACTGTTACTGAATAATACCCCCATACTGTTACTGAATAATACCTCCATACTGTTACTGAATAATACCCCCATAATGCTACTGAATAATACCCCCATACTGCTACTGAATAATACTCCCATACTGTTACTGAATAATGCCGCCACACCATAACCACATAGTGACTGAATAATACCCCCATAATGTTACAGAATAATACTGCCACACCACAACCACATAGTGACTGAATAATACCCCCATACTGTTACTGAATAATACCCCCATACTGTTACTAAATAATACTCCCATACTATTACTGAATAACACCATCACACCATAACCACATAGTGACTGAATAATACCCCATACTGTTACTGAATAATACTCCCATACTGTTACTGAATAATACCCCATACTGTTACTGAATAACACCACCACACCATAACCACATAGTGACTGAATAATACTCCCATACTGTTACTGAATAACACCACCACACCATAACCACATAGTGACTGAATAATACCCCCATACTGTTACTGAATAATACCGCCACACCATAACCACATAGTGACTGATTAATACCACCATACTGTTACTGAATAATACCTCCACACCATAACCACATAGTGACTGATTAATACCACCATACTGTTACTGAATAATACCTCCACACCATAACCACATAGTGACTGAATAATACCCCCATACTGTTACTGAATAATACCTCCACACCATAACCACATAGTGACTGAATAATACCCCCATACTGTTACTGAATAATACTGCCACACCATAACCACATAGTGACTGAATAATACCCCCATACTGTTACTGAATAATACCGCCACACCATAACCACATAGTGACTGAATAATATCCCCATACTGTTACTGAATAATACCGCCACACCATAACCACATAGTGACTGAATAATATCCCCATACTGTTACTGAATAATACTGACACCATAACCACATAGTGACTGAATAATACCCCCATACTGTTACTGAATAATACTGACACCATAACCACATAGTGACTGAATAATACCCCATACTGTTACTGACTAATACCTCCACATCATAAGCACATAGTGACTGAATAAAACCGCCACACCATAACCACATAGTGACTGAATAATACCGCCACAACCACATAGTGACTGAATATTACCCCCATGCTTGATAAAGACCCATTCATGGGTTGAAACGTTGCAAGTGTTTTTATGCTTGGTGAATAAATCAAATACACTTCTTTGGATTATCTTGAGTGCTGTAGTTGCTTTCTTCTATTGAATACCCTCATATCGTTACTGAATAATACCATTATAATGTTACAGAATTATACCGCCACACCATAACCACATAGTGACTGAATCATAGCCCCATACTTTAAATTAATATAAACCACTATACAAAGATCAATATTACCACCATGTAGTGACCATATAGTGATAGATGCCAGTTACACACAGAAGCTCTGCAGACGATATAAGTGATTACAGCACATTTATATCCACTGACTCACAGGTGATGTTTTCTCTGATTAGAGTCGTTCACTTTGCCTTTTCTTCTCCATCCGGCCCAGCCCAATGTGACGACTTATTCCAGCCATGACTTGTCTCTGCAGAATTTGACACACAGACATGTTGGTTTCTCGCTTTTCCAGCATCCTCCCCATCTATACCCCATCCCCTAAACAAATTTGTAATCCACAGCTCCCCATATAGTAATAATGATCCCTTAGTGGTAGACACAATAAAAGTGCACCATCAGTAACCGTGTCCTCGTTGTGCTCCCACAGAGTAATAATGCCCCCTTTGTGCACCCTGTAGATAGTGCCACACACAGCCCCCCTTGTGGATGGTGCCACACACAGCCCCCCTTGTGGATGGTGCCACACACAGCCCCCCTTGTGGATGGTGCCACACACAGCCCCCCTTGTGGATGGTGCCACACACAGCCCCCCTTGTGGATGGTGCCACACACAGCCCCCTTTGTGGATGGTGTCACACACAGCCCCCTTGTGGATGGTGCCACACACAGCCCCCCTTGTGGATGGTGCCACACACAGCCCCCCTTGTGGATGGTGCCACACAGAGCCCCCCTTGTGGATGGTGCCACACACAGCCCCCCTTGTGGATGGTGCCACACACAGCCCCCCTTGTGCATGGTGCCACACACAGCCCCCCTTGTGGATGGTGCCACACACAGCCCCCCTTGTGGATGGTGCCACACACAGCCCCCCTTGTGGATGGTGCCACACACAGCCCCCCTTGTGGATGGTGCCACACACAGCCCCCCTTGTGGATGGTGCCACACACAGCCCCCCTTGTGGAAGGTGCCACACACAGCCCCCCTTGTGGATGGTGCCACACACAGCCCCCCTTGTGGATGGTGCCACACACAGCCCCCCTTGTAGATGGTGCCACACACAGCCCCCCTTGTAGATGGTGCCACACACAGACCCCTTGTAGATGGTGCCACACAGCCCCCCTTGTGGATGGTGCCACACAGCCCCCCTTGTGGATGGTGCCATACAGCCCCTCTTGTGGATGGTGCCACACAGCCCCCCTTGTGGATGGTGCCACACAGCCCCCCTAGTGGATTGTGCCACACAGCCCCCCTAGTGGATGGTGCCACACAGCCCCCCTTGTGGATGGTGTCACACAGCCCCCCTTGTTGATGGTGCCACACAGCCCCCCTTGTGGATGGTGCCACACAGCCCCCCTTGTGGATGGTGCCACACAGCCCCCCTTGTGGATGGTGCCACACAGCCCCCCTTGTGGATGGTGCCACACAGCCCCCCTTGTGGATGGTGCCACACAGCCCCCTTGTAGATGGTGCCACACAGCCCCCCTTGTAGATGGTGCCACTCAGCCCCCCTTGTAGATGGTGCCACACAGCCCCCCTTGTAGATGGTGCCACACAGCCCCCCTTGTAGATGGTGCCACACAGCCCCCCTTGTAGATGGTGCCACACAGCCCCCCTTGTAGATGGTGCCACACAGCCCCCCTTGTAGATGGTGCCACACAGCCCCCCTTGTAGATGGTGCCACACAACCCCCCTTGTAGAGAGTGCCACACAGCCCCCTCCCCTCGTGCGTAGTGCCACACAGCCCCCTCCCCTCGTGCGTAGTGCCACACAGCCCCCTCGTGCGTAGTGCCACACAGCCCCCTCCCCTCGTGCGTAGTGCCACACAGCCCCCTCCCCTCGTGCGTAGTGCCACACAGCCCCCTCCCCTCGTACGTAGTGCCACACAGCCCTCTCCCCTCGTACGTAGTGTCACACCACCCCCCTTGTAGATAGTGCCACACCGCCCCCCCCCCCCCTGCTGATAGCGCTACACACAGCCCCTAAAGCGGAGAGCGGTAGCCTACTGCTACTGCTCTTCGCTCTGCCTGACGACTCACTCACTGATGGAGCCAAGAGAATTACGCGGTCACTTGGCGGCGGCCTCAGTGAGGTCCGTGCCGGCCCAGGAGTGGACCAGTCCAGTCATCTGACCTCACGTCACTGACGTGAGGTCAGGTGACTCAGGTCAGGTGACTGCACTGGTCCATTCCTGGCACCGACCTCACTCAGACTGTCATTCACATGGCTGCGCCCTACTCCTCCCTTGTTTACACTTCGCATGTACATTTTGGCGCATATGCAGTGCAATGTTTCGGGAAAATTTGAAGAAATCCCGGACAGTGTTTTTTTTTCCTGCTGATTACTACGGACGGCAAAAAAAACAACAGTTTTTTGCAGCATTGGGCTCCATTCATGCATATCAGTTTTAATGCGGGTAGGACATTACATTGTAGTTAATGTGATTAGGGGAAAAGAAAATATTTTTTTAACTTGTTGTTACAATACAAGATGTACTATACTAGGAACATGTCCTGAATCCGCTTCTTTAAAAAAAAAAAAATAATAATAATAAATACCTAATAGTATTTCAGCTCCTAGAACATAAATTTTTGCTCACACTTTGCAGTTTTAATGCACTTGTTTAGCTATGTATTTATTTTTTGTTAAAACTAGGAGTAAAGAATAAAGCAAAAATCTGCATCAAAATTGCAGTTTGAATAGATTTTCACTATAAAATTAATATAGTTTCAGTGATCTATGTGACCACCAGGTGGCGATGCAGAGCCCATCGATTAGATAGATGTTATTGCATCCTCCAAATCATCTGATCATAGGACTGGAATTTCATATTATTCTTAAATCCATTCATGTTTTCAATAGTTTTTTATTAAACAGTTTTTTGTAATATAATAATAACACAGACTCGCAGAGTCTCAACTTTTGCATATCAATAATACAATTAAACAAAGTATTAGACCAACATGGTCTCCAATAAATCTCACATTATATATCATTCATGATGTCAACACTTCTGCCAAATATATAGTATATAAATGCCTTCATTACTAACATAGGTAACCAATCTTGACATCACATTGCTTTATAGAGTACCTTAACATGGCCTCTAAGGAAAAAATATAAGAGAGAAAAACAAAACACACACAATAAACAAAAGAAGGATAAGGAGGGGGGGAAGGAAAGGTGTAGGGTAGAAGGGTCTCCTAACCATCTCCATGTATTCACGAAAATGTGTGGTTCCTCCATGGGTCCCAAATGGCATCAAATTTGTCTAATGTACCCGCCAGCTGATGTGTTAGGCGGTCATTAACCATTATCCATGAGATCTTAGCGATCAACATATCCATAGACAACGTGGGTGTTCGCCAGGCCCTAGCAATAGTTATTTTAGCTGCCAGAAACACATATCGGAGAAATTTACATGCGGGGGCCCGAACCTCGGGAATAGGACCGCATAGCAGAGCCGTAATCACATCCCTGGGGGGTTTGACTTGGATCACTGTGTTAATAAGCTGGTATACCTGGTTCCAAAATGTGGCAACCACTGGACACTCCCATAGAATATGCATTAGTGTACCCTCCGCACCACATTGTCTAAAGCAGTGCTTATCCACCAATGGGTTAAAGCGAGCTATACGAGTAGGGACCATATACCATCTCATTAATACTTTATAACCCGCTTCCACCAAGGATGTATTGATAGATAGTTTTGAGGTCGTACATGCCATCTCCCGCCACTGCTCCAATTCCACTCCCGTACCTAGATCGTGTTCCCATCGTGTCATGTAAGGGAGTTTACCTTCCGGAGTAACCAGATCGGAATATATCGTGGAAATTTTATGTCGTAAGCCAGAAAGCCAACACAGCCGTTCAAAAGTGGTCAATGTGCTGATGTCCCCCCTCCTGGATTTCCAGTTCAACAAGAAGTGGTGTATCTGGATATATCTAAAATGCTCCGATGGGGGCATCGAGTGTGAGTCCTTAAAGTATTCCAGAGTTCTGATGTCCCCCCCTACAAAAAAGTCCTTAATCCTGTAAAACCCCTTATTGAGCCACCACCGGAATTCCATTCTACGCAGACCCGGAGGAAAGGCAGAATTACCCGTGATGGTCATGAGCGGATTATGGGGTGATTTAATATGGAATCTCTTTCTAAGCGAGTCCCACAGCTGTAACATCTGAGAAAGCACAGGGGAGAGAACCGGAGGCCTGTCCGAGGACTCCATCCACAGTAGCGTTTCCAGCGGGAAACTGGTACATGCGGCCGTCTCAATTTGCGTCCACTGGGGACAGTATGGTCTCGCATACATATCTGTAAATTGCGCCAGACGTGCTGCGTGATAGTATTGTTGGATGTTGGGAACCCCCAGACCCCCCGCCGTTTTAGGGGTGAATAAAGTTTGTCTCTGTATTCTCGGTCTTTTAGAACCCCAAATAAACCCCATGATGAGCCCTTGGATTTGTCTAAGCGCCTTCTGAGGGACCACAATAGGGAGCGTGCGAAAATAATATAGCAATCTGGGCAATATCGTCATTTTGATGGAGGCAATGCGGCCAAACCATGAAAGATTAAGAGGGGACCATCTAGTGAGATCCGTAGCTATTTGTTGAAAAAGTGGAGGGAAATTGTCCTCGTAAAGGGACTCTATGGTAGGTGTCAATTTAATACCCAAATACGTCAATCTACGTGCATCCCAATGAAAATCAAAGTTAATTTTTAGGAGCTTCACTACCCCTATTGGCAATGTAAGATTCATTGCCACCGACTTGGAGTGATTGACCTTAAGCCCAGACAGCTTGCCAAACTGATCAAGAATATGAAAGAGATTCGGCAATGATGTGAGAGGTGTCGATATGAAAAGCAGTATGTCATCCGCAAACAAGGCACATTTGTGTTCTACTCCACCCACCTTCACCCCCCTAATGTCGGGAGAATCTCGTATGAGGTTGGCCAATGGCTCAATAGCCAGCGCAAACAGGGACGGCGATAGCGGGCACCCCTGTCGCGTTCCTCTGCATATTGGAAAAGCTCCCGACATAAATCCCCTAGAATTTATTTTTGCTGTAGGAAGACAATATAAGATCTTAAGAATAGACAAAAATCCCGTACCGAAGCCCATTCTCTCAAGGACATAAAACAAATAGTCCCAGGATAGCGAGTCAAAGGCTTTCTGGAGGTCAAGGCTTAATAACATACTTTGACGTCCGGAAGTGCCATCCCACCCCGAACGAACCGCTGAGATAATGTCCACAGCCCGTCTCGTCTGGTCTTCCGCCTGGCGGAGGGGTATAAATCCCGCCTGATCCTTATGTATATATGTGGCTAGGAATGAATTCAATCTAACCGCCAGAATTTTTGTCATAATCTTAAGATCCACATCAAGAAGGGATATCGGGCGATAGTTAGCCTGATCTGTATGATCCTTATGAGGCTTGGGGATAAGATGTATATAGGCTAGATTCGAAAAAGGGGGCAAATTGTTACCCTCCCGATAAGCATTGAACAATTCAATCATGTGCGGGGCCAGGACCTCCCTAAAGTGTTTGTAATAACCTGAGGAAAACCCATCTGGCCCCGGGGCTTTGTGAGCCTTCAGATTTTTAATAACATCCAATACCTCCTCCAATCTAAATTCAGCATCCAGTGTTTCTCTATCCCCTTGGGAAAGTTTAGTAGGGAATGTTTTTTCCAACAAGACCCTAGCCTTATTTTTATCAAACTGAGGTGGAGCTGAGTACAACGCTGAATAAAAATCCTGAAAGGCCTTTACAACTTTTGTGGGATTCTGTGATAAAGATCCATCCGCCAATCGCAGTTTCGGTGGTGTTGAGGTGTTAAATCGGGGCGTGAGGCTTCTAGAGAGTAATGTTCCCGGTTTATCCCCTTGTGTAAAAAACTTATGTTGTGACCAACGCAGACTTTTTTCCGCCCAACTTGTCAGACATAAATTTAATTCTGTTCTAGCTTCTGCTAATTTTGCTTTAATAACTGCTGAGGGGTCTGTTTTAAATTTCTTAGACAGGTCCGCAAAATTCCTCTCCTTTAACGCCAGAACCTCCTTCAACCGTTTCTTATTACGCGAGGCTATCTGGATGAATTTCCCCCTAATCACTGCTTTGTGAGCCGCCCAATTGGACATAATTGAGGTGTCTGGTGCCTTATTAAGTAGAAAATATGTGTCCAATTCCCTTTGGATTTCTTTAACTATCTCCTGATCCGATAGTAATGACTCATTCAATCGCCAAGAGGAGATAGGCGGTCTCCCACATAAATCTGACAACCGAACCACAATCGGGTCATGATCAGACCAGGGTGTAGCTAAAATCCTAGCATCCGTGACCTTAGGGAGTAAGCTAGTTGACATCATAACATGATCAATACGGGTGTGGATATTATGGGCTGAGGAGAAATAAGTATAATCCCTTGCTGTGGGGTTAAAATCCCGCCAGACATCTATGACGTCCACCGAATGGAAGAAACGTGCTACTTGTATGCTGGTTGACGTAGGAGGTATAAGTCGCACCCTGAATGCGTGGGATTTATCCATGGACGCGTCCAAGGCTATATTAGAATCCCCACCCATGATTATCGGGCCCTCTATCGATGAATGGATCTTGCGCCACATACCCTGGAAGAACGCCGGTTGATTGGAGTTCGGGGCATAGTAGTTAATAAAGGTTATTGGAGATTCATGTAACAGACCCGAGACCAGGATGTACCTGCCATCCGGGTCAGAGATCGTGTTGTGAGGTGTAAACGGGACCGACCGAGACAACCATATGCCCACTCCCCTGTGCTTAGTAGAGGCACTAGCCAAAAATTTTTGTGAGTAGTGTTTATGAAAGTACGATGGAGCAGAGGAGGTAGAAAAATGCGTTTCCTGTAAAAATAGTATATCAACATGAGAGGATTTATAATACAAGAAAGCTTTTCGACGCTTGATCGGGGAATTAAGGCCCTGCACATTATGTGTGAGTAAGCTAAAGGTTTTAGCAGATTCCATGGCCGCCATCATAGAGCAGGAGGTAGAACCATGTGCGTATTAGGATCCCGCCACAGAGACAAAGGTCAGAAATAGGAAAGAAGGGAAAGGGAAGGGGGTAAAAGACAGAACAAAAATAAGACATACACAAGGTATCAATAGTACCGAACATAGTCTACCGACTAGGCAGTCAAGGAAGACTGCTAACAGGGGGACAGCAGACCGTCGTGAAGGCACAGCATTTCCGAAAATATATATCCAGACATTCAAACCCTTAACCTATATCAACCCTGAGCATAATAGGCATTCACATGTTAAATATAAGGTAAAGCAAACTTTCATATTTTTTTTTAAAAAAACAAAACAAACATATCTATAGCCAGAGTACCAACTCACTGCGAACTTGACCCATCCAAACCCTTCCTCGCCTTTTTCGGGTCAGCTTATAAACAAATTTCCATTACTATAAGTGGGAGTCCAGAGAAGCAAAAGAAATCCCCACATCCCCCCCAACGTATGGATCCCCGGCTCCCAGTCCGCTGAGAACTGCAAATGGCGGTATCCGGCTGAAATTCAGCCTCCGTGCTGCTTGAAGACATCTCCGTCCGATATGAAGAATAAAGAAAGAGAAAGAAAAAGAAACTATCTGCTTCTATAATCGACCTCCTTTCCGTCATGTCGGATTCAATTGTTGCCGACGAGATTCCACCCTCTGTTCCCGAGGAAACTCTGGACGGCCTCCTTGGGTACGCCATATTGGTGACAACGGGGGATCCCGTATGGGGAGTCGGGAGGAACTGGCTTTATCCTGGGGTGGTAGAATATGTAAGTCCCTCAGCAGGTCCTCTCCCTCCTGTAGCGCTTAAATCCATTCATGAATAAAATTATGAGTCCAGGGTATTCATGAGAGCAGCTCTCTCCCTGCCCCTCTTTTTGGTGACTGGCAGGCTGTTGTTTATACATGTATGAATACACCAAGTATGTCAGGAAGGAGATGGCCTCGCACAATTTGATCAAACTGTATGCTCAGAACCCCAACTTTATAAGTATAGTAGATATAGCATTAATACAATTTAAAATAATCCATATACTCAATGTTTGCATATATCTTAGCGCCCACAGAGTTTTGCTGCATCTTTGTGTTTAACTCCTATGAAATTGTCTCTAGTGTGTATGAGTGTGTCTGAGATATGAAAATTAGATTGTGATCCCCATTGGGGCAAGGGACTAATATCAAGCCCTGCAGAATATGTTGCCACTACCTAATCAAAAGGGAAGTTTATAAATGCACATTTAAAAAAAGCACACATTTCTGACTGAACCTGGCGTTACACTTCACTTGTGAATGATGAGAATAAAGTAGTCAAATTTGTGTTCCCCAATCTCCCCCACTTCCTTAGGCATCAGATCCCCCCACTTCCTTAGGCATCAGATCCCCCCACTTCCTTAGGCATCAGATCCCCCACTTCCTTAGGCATCAGATCCCCCCACTTCCTTAGGCATCAGATCTCCCACTTCCTTAGTCATCAGATCCCCCACATCCCCAGTAGGCACAGCAGGCCCTCCATCACGTCGCCAGTAGTCATAGCAGCCCCCATCACTGGGGAAGTAGTCATAGCAGCCCCCATCACTGGGGAAGTAGTCATAGCAGCCCCCATCACTGGGGAAGTAGTCATAGCACCCTCCATCTCTCTCACAGTAATCATTGCAGGCACTATCACTTCCCCAGTAATCATAGCCCCCTTCACTTCCTCAGTAGACATAGCAGCCCCATCCCTTCCTCAGTAGTGATAGCAGCCCTTTCCCTTCCCCAGTAGTCATAGCAGCCCCCATCTCTTCCCCAGTAGACACAGCAGCCCCATCACTTCCAAAGTAGACAAAGCAGTCCACATCACTGCCCCAGTAGACACATCAGCCTATCACTTCCCCAATAGACATAGCTGTTCCTATCCTTTTCCCTGTAGATACAGCAGCCCCATGACTTACCCAGTAGATTTAGCAACCCCCATCACTTTCCCAGTAGAGACTGCAGCCTCCATCACTTTCCCAGTAGAGACTGCAGCCTCCATCACTTTCCCAGTAGAGACTGCAGCCTCCATCACTTTCCCAGTAGAGACTGCAGCCTCCATCACTTTCCCAGTGGAGACTGCAGCCTCCATCACTTTCCCAGTAGAGACTGCAGCTCCCATCACTTCCACAGTGGGCACAGCATCCCTCCATCACTTCCCCAGTGGGCACAGCAGTTTGCCATCACTTCCCCAGTAGACACAGCAGCCTGCCATCTCTTCCCCAGTAGACACAGCAACCCCCATCACTTCCCCAGTAGACACAACAGCCTCCATCATTGCCCAGCAGAAGAAGCAGCCTTCATCACTTTTCCAGTAGACACAGCATCCCCATCACATTCCCAGTAGTAACAGCATCCGCCATCTCTTCCCCAGTAGACACAACAGCCTCCATAATTGCCCAGCAGAAGCAGCAAACTCCATCTCTTCCCCAGTTGGCACAGAAGCCCTCCATTACTTCTCTAGTAGGCACAGCAGCCTACATCACTTTCCCAGTAGGCACAGTAGCCCTGCATTCCTGCCATAGCAGCCTCCATCACATCAGCCCCGTAAATTTCCCCAGTAGGCACATCAGCCCCATCACTTACCAAGTAGGCACAGCAGCCCCATCACTTTCCCAGTAGGCACAACCGCTCCATCACGTCCCCAGTAGGCAGAGAAGCCCCCATCACTTACCCAGTAGACACATAAGCTCCCATCACTTCTCCAGTAGACATAAAAGCCCCATAACTTCCCCAGTAAGCAAAGCAGCCCCAATCACATCCCCAGTAGACACATCAGCCCCATCCCTTCCCCAGTAGTTGTAGCAGCCCCATCACTACTCCAGTAAACGCAGCAGCCCCATCACTTCTACAATAGACAAAGCTGTCCACATCACTTCCCCAGTAGTCATAGCAGCCCCCATCACTTCCTCAGTAAACATAACCGCCTCCATCACTTCCCCATTAGGCACAGCAGACTCCATCACTTCCCCATTAGGCACAGTAGCCCTCCATTACTTCCCCAGTAGACACAGCAGCCCCATCCCTTCCCTAGTAGTGATAGCAGCCCCTTCCCTTCCCCAGTAGTCATAGCAGCCCCCATATCTTCCCCAGTAGACACAGCAGCCCCATCACTTACCCAGTTGGCACAGCTGCCGCCATCACTTTTACAGTACACAGCAGCCCCATCACTTCCCCAGTAGACACAGCGGTCTCCATCACTTGCCCAGTAGACACAGCAGTCTCCATCACTTCCCCAGTAGGCACAGCGGTCTCCATCACTTCCACAGTAGGCACAGCGGTCTCCATCACTTCCCCAGTAGACACAGCGGTCTCCATCACTTCCCCAGTAGACACAGCGGTCTCCATCACTTCCCCAGTAGACACAGTGGTCTCCATCACTTCCCCAGTAGACACAGCGGTTTCCATCACTTCCCCAGTAGACACAGCGGTCTCCATCACTTCCCCAGTAGACACAGCGGTCTCCATCACTTCCCCCGTAAACACAGCCGCCCTCCATCACTTCCCCAGTAGACACAGCAGCCTCCATCACTCCCCCAGTAGACACAGGCCCTCTGCACTTCCTCAGTAGACATAGCAGCCTCCATCACTTCCCCAGTAGGCACGGCATCCTCCATTACTTCCCCAGTAGGCACAGCATCCTCCATCACTTTCCCAGTAGGCACAGCAGCCACCATCACTTCCCCAGTAGGCACAGCAGCTTCCATCACTTCCCCAGTAGGCACAGCATCCTCCATTACTTCACCAGTAGGCACAGCATCCTCCATTACTTTCCCAGTAGGCACAGCAGCCGCCATCACTTCCCCAGTAGGCACAGCAGCCGCCATCACTTCCCCAGTAGGCACAGCATCCTCCATTACTTTCCCAGTAGGCACAGCATCCTCCATCACTTTCCCAGTAGGCACAGCAGCCCTCCATCACTTTCCCAGTAGGCACAGCAGCCCTCCATCACTTTCCCAGTAGGCACAGCAGCCCTCCATCACTTCCCCAGTAAACACAGCAGCCCTCCATTACTTTGCCAGTAGGCACAGCAGCCGCCATCACTACCCCAGTAGGCACAGCAGCTTCCATCACTTCCCCAGTAGGCACAGCATCCTCCGTCACTTTCCCAGTAGGCACAGCAGCTGCCATCACTTCCCCAGTAGACGCAGCAGTCTCCATCACTTCCCCAGTAGACGCAGCAGTCTCCATCACTTCCCCAGTAGACGCAGCAGTCTCCATCACTTCCCCAGTAGACGCAGCAGTCTCCATCACTTCCCCAGTAGACGCAGCAGTCTCCATCACTTCCCCAGTAGACGCAGCAGTCTCCATCACTTCCCCCGTAGACACAGCCGCCCTCCATCACTTCCCCAGTAGGCACAGCAGCCTCCATCACTCCCCCAGTAGACACAGCAGCCTCCATCACTCCCCCAGTAGACACAGGCCCTCTGCACTTCCTCAGTAGACATAGTAGCCTCCATCACTTCCCCAGTAGGCACAGCATCCTCCATTACTTCCCCAGTAGGCACAGCATCCTCCATCACTTTCCCAGTAGGCACAGCAGCCGCCATCACTTCCCCAGTAGGCACAGCAGCTTCCATCACTTCCCCAGTAGGCACAGCATCCTCCATTACTTCCCCAGTAGGCACAGCATCCTCCATTACTTTCCCAGTAGGCACAGCAGCCGCCATCACTTCCCCAGTAGGCACAGCATCCTCCATTACTTTCCCAGTAGGCACAGCACCCTCCATCACTTTCCCAGTAGGCACAGCAGCCCTCCATCACTTTCCCAGTAGGCACAGCAGCCCTCCATCACTTTCCCAGTAGGCACAGCAGCCCTCCATCACTTCCCCAGTAAACACAGCAGCCCTCTGTTACTTTGCCAGTAGCCACAGCAGCCGCCATCACTACCCCAGTAGGCACAGCAGCTTCCATCACTTCCCCAGTAGGCACAGCATCCTCCATTACTTCCCCAGTAGGCACAGCATCCTCCATCACTTTCCCAGTAGGCACAGCAGCCGCCATCACTTCCCCAGTAGGCACAGCATCCTCCATTACTTCCCCAGTAGGCACAGCATCCTCCATCACTTTCCCAGTAGGCACAGCAGCCCTCCATCACTTTCCCAGTAGGCACAGCAGCCCTCCATCACTTTCCCAGTAGGCACAGCAGCCCTCCGTTACTTTGCCAGTAGGCACAGCAACCCTCCATTACTTCCCTCCCATCACTCCCCCAGTAGGCACAGCTGCCCTCCGTCACGTTCAAAGTAGACATAGCAGGCCCACTGCGCTTCCCTAGTAATCATAACAAGCAGCCCCCCACTTTTCTAGTTCTCACAGCAGGACTCCCCCCTGCCCACCTTCCCTCTGTAGCTCTACTACCATTTAGTCCACCAACCGTCCTCCCCCAACGCATGAAGCCTGGAAGCACAACCCGGTTGCCAGGGCCAGTTTTCTGGTCACTCTAGCGTCGGGTATTTGCCCAGCTGATGTATACACAAAGAGGGAAAATGCAATGCACACACCTAAAAAAAATTTGAGTAATATATTTGCAGTGTTATTAAATTGTAAGGTCACTTCTGATGAACTTGTATGTGACCAAGTAATGTATTGTCTTGTGTCCTCCAGAATGAGAGCCGCTCTGTCTTATCGAGGGGGATGCTGTGTAGTGCACCCTCCTATGACCCCTAATAGGCCATATGGACATGCAGCATTTTTGGGGTGAAACCCTTTACAGGGAACCATTATCGCTACATTAGATAGAACATTTTTAAGATGTTTTATCTTTTCCATCTCATTGACTTCATGGCGTTTAACCCTTGTCAGCACTTTGGTTAAGAATGATGTTGTCTTTTTAATATTATATCATATATAATATTTAATATTCTTACAATATTGCGTTTTTCTAAACCTATGATAAAGTTTTCTATGTGCATTTCTGTGTCCTTTTTGCAATC
The DNA here is from genome assembly GCF_050947455.1 of Rhinoderma darwinii. Lineage (NCBI taxonomy): Eukaryota > Metazoa > Chordata > Amphibia > Anura > Rhinodermatidae > Rhinoderma > Rhinoderma darwinii. The sequence continues at coordinate 15,354,071 of NC_134698.1, forward strand.
GCGTACCATGTTCATTGTGTGTTATTCATCAGAACCATCCATCTATCAGACCCTCCCGCCATTCTAAAGTTCACAAGATCCCAGAACACAGTTGTTCCCATCATTCTTCCATCAATGCATCAGAAATGGTAAGAATCAATATCTACATATACCTTGTTACTGCCTGTTCTGTTGTTGAGCAGTCTTGTGTTATATGGCATTTTATGTAGAATAGGATCTATACTAATAGAAAAAAACAGACTTTTCATGTACCCCCCCCCCCTCCTCCACATTGATAATAAACCTTGTGCCAAATGTCACTGTAAGGCTTTATTCACACAGCTGTATGTCCTTTACAAACCAAAAATAAAGCTATGTGAATTCAGCCTTAAAGAGGTTGTCCGGGAACAGAAACAGCGCCACTCTTGTCCATGGGCTGCATCTGGTATTGCAGTTCAGTCTCATTCACTTGAATGTGGATAATCGGCAATACCAGTCACAGCCTATGAACATGAGGGGCGTTGTTTTTGGAGAGAAAAAAGAAAAAGCTTTTTTTTTTTCATCCTGGACTACCGCTTTAAGATGAATATCTCATGCACATAATGCAGGATGCCAGAACAGTAGTCTACGGTCCGATGACATTTACTGTGCCTATTAAAAAGCATTCACCCGTTGGACTTTTCCTGTTTTAATTGCATAGCGATAATAAATCGGAAGCGAAATAATGAGGCTTGACATTGATTAACAGAGAAAGATTCTATAATGCCCAAATTTTAAGAAATCACTACGAAATTATCTGCGTTCACAAAAATAACTGAATGCATAAGTATCCACAGCCCTCCAGTCAACACCAATGACAGAAATGACAGCCTGGCAAATGTGTGGGTTGGTTTCTATATACTCTGCACATGTGGACTATGTTTTTCCCAATTTCTTTTGGGCAGAACTTCACGTTTTATGGTGACACTTATTACTGGCATATTTTCAGGGCTCTAATTTGACCCCTCTAATAATGTGTGTACGTACGTACATGTATATATATATAGTGGAGATAAGGTAATGTGGTAAGTAGACTTGATGTCCTATTGAAAAACACAAAACAAACTCAGCTCTGCTACATGTTCAAATATGTACGCGCGCTGCTTCATTCTAGTTGTGTTTAACCATTTAATGCTTTGATTTCACTCATTTTCATTCCCTTTTTTTTTTTCATGCTTCACACTATTTTGCATATATTTTTGTGTTGTTTAGTTGTTTTTGTGCACCCCTCTGTTCATTGTGTGTTGTTCATTAGACCCATCCAAGCATTACTCATCAAGATAAGGGTCACAGGATCCTAGAACACAGTTGTTCCCATCACTCTTCTATCAGTGCAGCGGCAATGGTAAGAATCACGCCGCCAGCCTTCCTTATCTATTATATTTGTAATGCTTTATAGCCATTTGTTACTGTATGAAAATACTTTTACATAGGTTGTGCACACGGCCGTGTTGGGTACGTGAGATACTGATCGTATGTCGGCCGTATTTCCCGAACCCAGTTCAGGGAGCTGGACTCCTAGCATCTTAGTCATCCATGATGCTTTAGGTCACTTCCGTCCCGTGGCAATACTGTCCCGTACTCAAAACATGATTACAGTATGGGACCGTATTCCCGCGGGAAGGCAGGGACTCACAGCGTCATGGATGACTTTGATGCTAGGAGTCCAGCTCCCTGAGCTGGGTTTGGTCCCGGAAATACGCCCGACATACGATCCGTTTCTCACAGACCGAACACGGCCGTGTACAGCAGGCTTAATATATACCGTAGCTAATTCTTCAGTAGCACTATGCATAACCCTAACAGCAAAGGATGTATGTCCGGAGCTGTATGTACAGAGCAGCTGTATCGTACGCTAAATCCTGCTCCCGTCAGGTCCGCAGGACTGACGGGTTCAGTGAAAGCGGGTCCTGCGTGTCTCTGTTCATAACTTAGATGTGAAAAATTGCAGGTGGATCCTGTGTGTGCGGCACGCAGGACCCGCTGACACTGAACCCAGGAGATCCGCGGAACTGACGGATTCAGGTCATAGCGAAAGATACAGCTGCTCTGTATACAGGATATAGAGCAGCTGTATCTAAAAAAGTAAAGCAAATTTTGAATAAAAACTAATTGTAAAGTTGCACCAGTCACACTGACGGACCGTTTTATTAAAAAAAATAATTATAATAATGCCATTCAAAGGTTTACATAGCCTTTAAAGCAGAAGGCACAGTTCCAGCTATTCATTTAAAGGGAGTTTCCATTGGATAGACCATCAATGTGAGATCAGAGGTTTCCGACCACCAAAATCCCCCACGTCTCAGCAGAACAAAGAGGCCATTGTGCTCACTAACGTCATGGCCAGTGCAGTACCCTGCCGTTTCTGATACCAAAGCAGGCATGCCTCACCCCCATTCACTTGAGTAGGGCAGAGTTGTAGCACCAGACACAACCACGTGCATCAAAGCTACCCCTTCATTCTGCTGATTGTTGGGGTTCCCGGGGGTTGGACTTCCAGCAATCACACATTAAAGAGGACCTGTCACCTCTCCTGACATGTCTGTTGTAGTAAATAATTGTGTTCCACATAAAATAAAAATTCTAGAACATATTTTCTTAGAACTGTACGTTGTGTTCCTCTGTTAATACTCCTAGAAATGTCTGAATAAATTGACAAGTGGGTGTTACCAGTTGGAGGCGAGTCCCTACACAGACTGACTATGTCCAATCAGTGCTCACTGTTTAGGAACACGCCCCAGGAAGAATGGTAACCCCCAGCTATCAATTAATTCATACATTTATAGGAGGAATAACAGAGGAGCGGATGCAGAATTCTAAGAATTCAAGAATTTTTATTTCATGTTTAATATAAGTATTTAGTAAAACAGACCTCTCAGGAGATAGGCTTTAATGGCCTATGAAGCCCTTATTGTGGATACCCATTAATATTACAGACAGTAAAGCCCTTGTATTATATATTGAAGAACCAACACTACTACAGAGTGAGTCCATCCATCCCCCCACCCAGCATCGGGGTTATTCTCTGGTGGACTAACAATGTTGAAACGGATCTGACCACCATCTTTTTACACCCACAGTCATGTTTTTACTTCCCTTCCCTCGCTCAGCGATGTTTTGGCGTAATAACGCTCCGTGTAACAATCGTACTAAGCGTTACTGCATGGTATTTTAGATGTAAATGGTTTTTGGTGCGCTTGCTCTATACTCTTTTCTATATTATTTATAGAGCATTAAAAAAAAACAAAAAAAAAAACATCCAAGTAACAATGTTTGGTAAAGTTGTGCCAACGTATTTCTGCGCTCTCTCACTGGATGGGGTAGCGTGATTCTTTTTTTTGTAGACAGGCTTTCCCTATATCACAGGCTGGCGGTGCAAGGAAAATTTGGCATTTCCTCAGTATACCTAAAATATATTAAGCAAAGGGAGCCCGCGCCATTGTATAGTATATAGGTTGTAAAGGTGCAGTATAGAAATGCTGTACTCACATGAGGTGAAATGTGGACCTAGGATAGTCTTCCCCGTTTGTGGTCAGTAAATAGTCCTCCGGTAGTCCTGTTGTATCACAGGTCGTGCTGGTGAAGTGATCGTATAGATCAGTCGGGTTTTGCATGTCCGTGAAAAAGTAAGGCTGGGTTCACACGACCTATTTTCAGGCGTAAACGAGGCGTATAATGCCTCGTTTTACGCCTGAAAATACGGCTGCAATACGTCGGCAAACATCTGCCCATTCATTAGAATGGGTTTGCCGACGTACTGTGCCGACGACCTGTAATTTACGCGTCGTCGTTTGACAGCTGTCAAACGACGACGCGTAAAAATACAGCCTCGTCAAAAGAATTGCAGGACACTTCTTTCAGACGTAATTTGAGCCGTACCTCATTGAACTCAATGAAGCGCAGCTCAAAATTTACGGCTGTCAGAGAAGCCTCGCAAAATGCGAGGAGGAGGAATTACGGCTGAAACGAGGCAGCTGGTTTCTCCTGAAAACAGTCTGTCTTTTCAGACGTAAATGCCTGCTATCGTGTGCACATACCCTAACAGAGCGGGCCTCAGTGTTGGGTCAAAAAGTTACTTTTACATTTTTTATTTTAAATTAAAATAAAAATTCTAAAAAGTTTTAGTCAAAAGACTAGAAAAATAAAATATAAAACAAATAAAAAAACAATTAACGTTTCGCAAGTGATCCCTGCTTCATCAGAAGAGGCATCTTATACAACTCCTGAAGAAGCACCGATCACCTGTAAAACATTGATATCCTGGTTCTATTTATTATTTTTTAATTTATTGTTTTATTTATTTACCAGTCTTTTGTCTAAAACTTTTTATAATCTGTATCCTCCTAATTTAAAATAAAAAAATTAAAAAGTAACTTTTTGACCGAATATTGAGGCCAGGCCAGCTACTTTTTTACGGACATACAATGCCCGACTGATCTATACGATCACTCTACTAGCACGACTTGTGATGCAACAAGACCACTGGAGGACTATTTACAGACCACAGATCGGGTGGATGACCCCAGGTCCAACAACTAAGGATACATTTTTACCTCACGTACAGCATTTCTATACTGCACCTTTACAACCTTTATATTATATTACAATGGCGCGAGCTTTCTTTGCTTAAATAACAATGTTGATGCACTAATGAAAAAATTAGAACGTAGAAGTTCTCGAACTTTCGGATATACTTTTTTTCTGTTCTGTGCCATTTTGAAGAACTCTGCTTGCGGTCATTTTATCTTGTAGATAAAGAGGGTGCAGTTAGTTGCAATGTTTCAGTGTAAGTAAGAGCGATCAGCCTGGAGTCCAGGACAGGAACAGGAATGAGATTTGTGCTGCTATGTTTGGATCACATTGGTTCAAATTCTACAAAATTATTAATAAATTGGCAACTGGGTGTTACTTTTTGGGGGTGTGTCCCTGCACAGCCTGATATTGTCCAATCGTTATTTACACTGTAGGGACACGCCCCTTTCACAAGAGGAATGGTAACACCCACTTGTCAATTTAAACATGACTTTCTAGGAGGAATAACAGAGGAATTTTATGCGGAATACAAGTATTTACTAAAACAGACATGTCAGGAGAGCTGACTGTTCCTCTTTAACCGGTTTAGGACCATGCACCGTTTCGCCATTTTTAGCAAGCGTTAAACGGCTGTAACTTTTTTGATTGTTGGGCTGCAATGTGTGTTTTGCACTTTATTTTTTTTGTGTTCATTGCAGGCAGGTTTCTTGTTTTTTTGTAATCATTTTTATACACAATTTTTTTAAATTTTTTTTAATTTAGGACTTATAGTTTTAAATGAATATTATATATTTTTTTACTTTTTAGCTCTTTTTTTTCTGGTAATAATATAGTGTTACCCTAAAATAGATTTTTTATTTGCAATTGACTTGGTCTACCGTAAATTTTAATCAAATACATGTTAGTTTAAGGGTAATAGGGTCAAGGCTGCATTACATCGATGATTTCCAAGGGGAGTGTTTTGTTTTTTGGGGACGGTGTATTTTATGTGTAATTTTTACTTAAATTGTTCTTGTTTTTTTTTTCAATTACTGTTTGTTTATTTTTTTTAGAAAAGACCTCTTGGGGACTTTATTATTTCATTAAATTTTTTTGACACTATACTTTTCCCCTGTAACTGGCACTGCACAGAAACCCCTCTTGCAGGGATAAACAGCCCTATTATAGTGACTATTGTATCTGTTGGGGCGGTGTTGGGTCTAGTTGGATCCAGCAGCAGTGTCCCACTAATGGCATCAGGGCGATCATGTGATCAGTCACATGAACACCACCACCAATAGAGGCAGCGCCTCTGTTCCATACACAGCGCTTATTGAGCACAGAGAAGACAAAAGCAGTAAAAACTACTTCTGTCTTCTGTCTTCACTCCAAGATCCCTGGCAGTCTCTGGCTGCCGTTCACCAGAAATTCAGCTGCCAAATCGCTCGGGGAAGCAAGCTTAAACCCGTGCCGTATATATAGAGTGGGTGATGCTCAACCGGTTAAAAAGGCTTTCTAGGATAAGAAAAACATGGCTACATTCTTCCAAAAACAGCTCCACATCTGTCCATTGCTTGTGTCTGGTATTGCAGCTCAGCTCCATTAAAGTGAACAGGTGGACAGGTGTGGCGCTGCTTTTGGAAGAGAGCAGGGCTGGTTTTAGACAACGTATGGCCCTGGGCAAAGTTAAAAGTGGGGCCCCAAATGCTGAATTAGGGCCTTTTCACATCTGCGTCTGGGTTCCATTGATGGCTTCCGTCAGACTTTTCCGTCAAGTGAACCCATGAATGCAAATCAAACAGAAACCATAGCTTTCCGTTTGCATTAACATTGATTTGATAGAGCCCCCTATAGATAGCGACACACACAGCCCCCTGTAGATAGCATCACACACCCCCCTGTAGATAGCACCACACAGCTTCCTGTAGATAGCGCCACACAGCTTCCTGTAGATAGCGCCACACAGCTTCCTGTAGATAGCGCCACACAGCTTCCTGTAGATGGCGCCGCACAGCCCCCTGCAGATGGCGCCACACACATAGCCTCCCCCCTGTAAACAGCCCCATACAGCACCCCCTAGCAGATAGTGCCACACAGCCCCCTGGTGTATAGTGCCACACAGCCCTCCATGTATATAGTACGACACTGCCCCCTCCATTGTACAAAGTTCCACACAGCGCCCCCTTGTATATAGTGCCACCCAGCCCCCCTTGTATATAGTGCCACACAGCCCCCCTTGTATATAGTGCCACACAGTGACGTCATCACGCCGGCCTGCGCAGAGTGTCTTCCCAGCGCCTTATAAAATGCAGGCCTAAAGTGGCCTGCAGCCTACAGTATTCATTTGTATCTGCATCCTGAGGACATAGATACAAGTGAATGTGGCTGTCGCTAGCACCAAGGCCCCCCCGGTGCTAGCGACGCCAGCCTGTGCCTCACGCCCCATAAATGTTATGGGCCGGGCGGCGTGAGCCCCGTAGCAGCCACGGGCAGTGGGCCCTAAGAGGATGAGGGCCCTAGGCAATTGACCAGTTTCCCCCTCCCCCTAAGGTTTCATGCACACAGCCGTGCTTGTAATCACAGCCTGCGATTGCGAGCACGGCCGGCTGCTGCGGGCCGCATTTTTGTACTGTGCTCCCATACAAAGTATGGGAGCACGGCCCGTAAAAATCGAAAAGTAGGACATGCTCGATAATTCCCGGCACGGACATCTATCCGTTGCGGTACGGAAAGGTGCCCGTGGCCAATAGAACCGGGCGGGTCCGGAATTTGCGGACCGTATTGCAGTCCGCAATTACGGAGTTTTTTTTACGGTCGTGTGCGTGGGGCCTTATGCCGGCCCTGGAAGAGAGCATCCATGTTTTTCTAATTTGGCACAAAATTACCAGGAATAGAGATTATTGTGGCTAAAGAAATACAGAATTCACTACTCGCTGTGTAAATGGGTATTCAGAATTGCCCATTGCTTGAAATATAACATCTAAAATACCACATAAGACAAATTACACTAAAACGCACTGTACCAGCTCAAGACCGATAATGCATTATTTAAAGGGGTTCTGTCACCCCATTATAAGTTCCCTATATTGTACATGATGTGTTCGGCGCTGTAATGTAGATTACAGCAGTGTTTTTTATTTAGAAAAACGATCATTTTTGACGGAGTTATGACCTATTTTAGCTTTATGCTAATGAGTTTCCTAATGGACAACTGGGCGTGTTTTACTATATGGCCAAGTGGGCGTTGTACAGAGGAGTGTATGACGCTGACCAATCCGTGACCAATCAGCGTCCTACACTTCTCCCCATTCATTTACACAGCACGTATTTTTCGGACTATAATACGCAGTTTTTAGTAAGAATAAATCTTGCGAAAAAGTCCCTGCGTCTTATAGTCCGCAGTCAAGGGACCCGGCAGCGCCGGGCGCCGAGACCGCTTCATTACTTAACCCCTTCCCGACCCATGACGTGCCGGCACATCATGGAGCTGGAGGGCGATGATCTATGGAGCGGGCTCACGCACTGAGCCCGCTCCATACACTGCAGGTGTCAGCTTCTGACACGCTGCTATAACGGCCAGGAACAGCAAGTTTGCTGTTCCGGGCAGTTTAAAGGGCTTGTGCCATAAAACGCATGTATCCCCTATCCACAGGATAGGGGATACATGTGTGATCGATAAGGAGGACGGGGACTGAAAGTTACCAAGAGCGCTGCATGAGATGCTGTGACTTCCACGTTCTGTGTCCGGCAGCTTCATAGAGATCAATGGGATTCTTCTGCGCATGCGCGAGCGGCTCTCCATTGATCTCTATGGAGCTGCAGAACAGATAAGCCGGACACAGAACCCGGAAGTCCAGGCTTCCATGTAGCGCTCTGGGTGACTTTCGCTCCCCTGTTCTCCTTATTGCTGGGGGTCCCAGCGGTCGGACCCCCAGCGATCTCACATGTAGCCCCTATTCTGTGGATAGGGGATACATGTGTTTTATGGAAAATCCCTTTAACTAGTTAAATGCCGTGGTCAATAGCGACCGTGGCATTTATATTGGTTTTTCTATGAAGTACATTTATGACATATCCACAGGATATGTCCGATAGATGCAGGTCCCACCTCTGGGACCCGCACCGATCTCTATAACGGGGCCCCCTAAACCCCGTTCTAGCTTTCTGTGTTCTCCCGGCCATTTGATTACATGTGGAGTTACTGAAACAGCGTAACTCGCTGAGCTACGCTGTTTCCGTAACTCCCATAGAACTGAACAGTAGTAACGGAAACAGCGTAGCTCACATGCTACGCTGCTTCCGTAACTGCCATTCACTACTATGAGAGTTAAGGAACCAGCGTAGTTACGCTGTTTCAGTGACTCCACATGTAACCAAGTGGCCGCTGGTTCAAGTCCCCTAGGGGAACTAATAAAATGTGTAAAAATAAATAAATAAAGTGTAAAAAACCAAAACCTTTTCCCATTTTTCCCCAAGCACAATGTAAAAAATAAAATAATTTCGTCCCGCAACAAAATAAGCCCTCACACCGCTCAATCGATTAAAAAAATATAAAAAAAGGTTTGGCTCTCAGAATGTGGTGAAACGGAATCAATTATTTTTTAACAAATAATTTTTTTCCTATTTTCTGTTGTCTTATGATCAGGTGCGTCTCATAGTCCGAAAAATACGGTAATCTTACTAGATCACTATGTGCAGCCACATACACACACACACACACACACACACACACACACACACACACACACACACACACACACACTAACGTTACTCAAGTGTCCTGACAGTGAATATACATTACCTCCAGCCAGGACGTGATGTCTATTCAGAATCCTGACACTTCGGTAACGTTTGTGTGAGATTTACAGCAAGGCAAGTGTAATCTCGTTTTAAATGACAGTTTACAGCGTAATCTCGCGAGATTACGCTTGCCTTGCTGTAAATCTCACACAAACGTTACCGAAGTGTCAGGATTGTGAATAGACATCATGTCCTGGCTGGAGGTAATGTGTATTCATTGTCAGGACACTGCAGTAATGTTACAGTGTGTTTATGTGGCTGCGCATACTGATATAGCTATATCGCTATGTGCTGTGTAAATGAATGGAGAGAAGTGTATGACGCTGATTGGTCACTGATTGGTCAGCGTCATACACTTCTCTCCACAACGTCCACTTGGTCAAAAAGTAAAACACACCCAGTTGTCCATTAAGAAACTCATTAGCATAAAGGTAATATAGGTCATAACTCCGTCAAAAATGATCGTTTTTCTAAATAAAAAACACTGCTGTGATCTACATTACAGCGCCGATCACATTATGTACAAGATAGGCCACTTATAATGTGGTGACAGAGCCTCTTTAAGGCTACTATGTTAGGATAGAATTGTAAAGTAGCATACAGAGAAATTATTGAATGAATATTTTTTTTTTACCAATAATTTTTTGTAAATGACTCTTCATAGAGATGTATTTGACTCCTACAGACCTGAGTTAGAGCTGCGTACAGATTTCCCCCCTAGTGGTTGCAAAAGGCAGCAGATCTCAGGAAAACGGGTGAACAAATAGTTGTGCTATAAGCAGTTCCCTAGTATAAGTATACATAGTGACGATTACTTTTCCTGAATCCCCAACCATGTCATCACATAATTATTTTTGATTCAGATCATGCCCATGAAGATGCACGTTTTGTGTTTTTTTGCCTCCTCTTTTTGTTATGTTCTGTTTGATGCTCCTCTGTCATGCTCACATGCATAGTTCATTGTGTGTTGTCTGTTAGATTCATCCACCCTGCACCAACCTTGCTGAAATCATGGCAAAGGGTCATTCTCCCGTTCCGGGTATCCATCAAACTACAACCAGTGCTGTGGACCTGGTAAGAAAAACATAGTGTCACTATGAGAACGCTAAATCTAATTACTACTAATTACCACGTGAAATATTAACCAATATGTGTATGTGTGTGTGTATATAGACTAATATTGATATACCAGTATTTATAAGGCTATGTTCACATCACGTTTGTGATTTATGCTTCGTGTGTATGCGAGGAAAAGAGTCCGGTGTACACGCTAAGCGTATCCATAGAGCTTTATTAGTCTGACGAAGGCAAAACACTGTCCTGATTGTCTCTGTCGTGCTGGTATACGTCGGTATACCGCAATATAAAAGCTATGAAATAGTAAAGTAGACTGCACTATTCCATAGAAAGAAAAGTATATAGCGGGATACGTTCAATGGGATCTTATGGGCGACATATCCCACTGTATGCCTTTACAATTGGATACGTTGCGACTTTCCGTCGGAGGAATACGTCGGGACGTGTACCTTCAACGTAGGATGTAAATGTGATGCGAACATAGCCTATTATATGTAAAGATGGCAAGATGGAACATACCCTTAAAATACTCAGCAGATACTCGGGAACTGTTCCTGTGTCAGGTCCCCCGTACACAGTGTATCGGCAGCTGAGAACACCTTTTCCCTGCAGCGTCCATGTAATGGGTCTGCTTGGACATTGTTTCTAAGCCGAGTGCCACCTACTCAATTAAATTACCTCAGGGTACCCCAACGTTATGATCATACACTGTGTTGCACGTTAAAAGTATATGAAGGTTTAGTCACAATTCTGGGTGTATGTGCAGCATAGGTTCCCACCTCATAGAGGGCGCCTTGTCGTGGCAGGTGGGCTCACACAATTTGATCAAAATGTGCACTAAGAACCTCCCTATTGTAAGTAGATTTAGCAGTATTGCATATTTATTTATATTTAGTGGCTTAGGTGGCATTAGTGTTCGCAGTGTTTTGTCGCCATTTTCTTGTGTGCTGCACATTAAAAGTACAGCATGAGGTGAGAAAAGTGAGAGTACCCTCTAGAGACATAGCATATACCCCCTGCGGTACACATACCATTGGTTGAGAACATCGCTCTTTGTGGGGGCTCTTCCATAGATGAGTGTCCAACTCAAGAGATATCCCAGTAGTCCCTCTAGATTTTATCTTTCTCTCTGATTTACTGTACTTATCTTATTTTTAAGTACATGATGTAAGGATCTGTTCACATATGCGACATGTCCTCTGTTTATAATGGAAACTACGATGCTGTGCTGGACGTGTCGTACGGCCGATCCCAACGGCCTAGGGTGTATTCACACGGCCTTTGCAGCGTATATCGGAGGTATATGACCGGAGGATATCCGTATACCATCTACGAATGCCTCCAACGTATGCCACTGTATAGGGGATACAGTGGCCTATGTCGCCCATAGGGTCCCACATTAAAAAGAAAAACCTTATACCGCATGTTTTTAAAGGATGGCTCAGCGAAGTCAACTATACTATTCCATGTGGTTACAAAGAAGATATACTGGCGTTAACCGGCCTGACGGATGCCAAAAGGACACTCTTTTAGCATCCGTCTGGTGAATGGGGCCCTATAGATATGTTTAGCAAATAGTCGCTGGGAGCTTTCTCGGCATATATACGCCGAATGTACACTGGATACACCCTACTAATGGAGTCCGCCTGGGTCACGTCGTGGTTTCCGAACAGAGTCTCTAACAGCATTGTGAGCATAGCCTTATGAAGATATTCAACGTAATATGGAGATTTAAACTGTGAAATGTTGTGGAAATGTGAAGTTTTTCTTTAAACTATGAAGGATGGCAGCGAAGTCGTTCTTTAATAGTCTAACACTTAAAAGGGGGCTTCCATTTTCTTTATATTTGGGGTAAATAGTACATGAACATGTAGTCCTCATAGTATAGATCAGGGATTTCCATGGAGGAACCCCTGAAAAATGTTTCCACTACCGGGAAACACCTATTCTCATTGCTACCTTTATATTCTGGCCGAGATTTGTTGCCGGCTTTACCTGCCCCATGCCAAGCGTTTTTGGGCAAGCTGAAATCAATTTGCCGTCCTTACTATAAAAGCGACACGTTCTGCTGCCTTCTGGGGAACCTCCGACCAAGGGAAACCTGATCGGGAATCACTGGAATAAATGGATGTCAACAAATATAACAAAATTGTTCATGTCATAAGGCCCTTTTACACAGGCCAATGATCGGGCAAATTAAAGGTTTTCTCATTAGTGATCATTGCCCTGTGTAAACAGGCCGATAAACGAGCAAACACTCGTTCATCGTCTGATTAGCTAATTTAATCGGCCAATAAAATGGTAGTTAGTCGGCAGCACATCTCCCTATGTAAACAGGGAGATGTGCTGCCAACATGATGGAAATGTATGGGTAGTAACGATCACTCGTACCCAAACATAACCGATCATCGCTCCTTGTGAATAGAGAAAACGAGCGCCGATCAATGAGCTGTCTTCTCGATCGGCGCTAGTCTTCACGGCCCATATCGTATACAGTAGAGATCTGTACATGATTCCTGACGTAGCCATAACAACCACAGTAACTCCCATTGTCTACACTGCTGACTGCGTCACAATTAAATCGTTTCTATTCCAAAGTGACTTGTTTTTTATTAAGTGAAGCAGCTTTATTTATTATAGCAAAATCTCTATGGGCCTCAGGGAGACTGCCCTTGTTGCCCATAGCAACCAATCAAAGTGGAGCTTTCATTGCCCCAGAGCAGTTTCATATGTGTAAGCTTTGCTCTGATTGGTTGCTATGGGCAACAAGGACAGTCTTCCTGTCAGACCGTTTTGGATAAATTACGCCTCATGCGTTCTTCCAATATTTACCTGGTTATTGTAGGTTATATAGCGTCGATATTTTCCGCAGCGCTATATGGAGATTTTCATCAGTACTACAGATGTCATCAATGTTATTACATATACTGGATTACGCTATATGTGTACAAGTGCCCCCCACTTTTTGGATTATTTTTGGGTAGAATATTTTTGACACTTTTCCCCTATAAATCCAAATCGAAAATCTTGAGACCTCTCCCAATAATATAATATAATAAAAAAAACTCAGACGAGACGCCAGTATAAAACTTATTTATGTGACATCCCAGATTTGCTGACCCATATTTTGATAACCGCAGCATTTCACATTTTTGTAGCTTCCATTGCATTCACAATTTCCATACGGACAAAGACAAATCTGCGGGGTAAGCCGTTTTAGCGGTAACCACGTTGTTAATGTGAGAGATTTTTTTTTTTCCTGTGCGTTCCTGGAGTGAGACATTTTTACAGCATCTTCATATAGCGGAAAGCTTCCTTAAAGGTTCACTGAGTCGCAAAGCCTAAAAAAATCCCGTCAGCTCTGAGCAGGCCGGTTTGATCTCGTTCTTCAATCTACTGGGTGTAATGTTTGACATCAAAATGCCATCGCCTGTTATAATCTCTGAATAATTGTATAATCTCTATTCCTGCTTAATGGATTATCACAGAGAAGAGGCGTTCATCACATTGTACATGCAGTCATGTTACGGTAGCCATATGCATTAGATAATCGTTGGCTGATTTCGGCAAGATCGGGCAAGAATAGGCTTACCTGGCCGTCCCTGTGCGCTCCATATGAATGGAGTGGTACTGCGCGTGCTCGGCCACCGCCCCAATCACTTTCTATGGGGCTGCCGGAGATAGCCAAGCGCTGTCTTCGGCAACATGAATTTCGTAACCGGTTCCCTTTAAAGGGGAACAGGCCCATGTTATGTTTAGCTGGGGAATAGACCATTGGGATAATTTCTCATGGTGGGCCTAGTCTGACGATAAATACCTGACATCTTCATTGTAGTCTCCATGATGGTAATGTATCTTACATTGAATTATGGGTTTAATATGTGATTTTAGTACAGATACCCGTCCTCATCTATTCAAACGGTGCATACAAAAATCGGATACTTTACAGGTTCCGGTTTACCGGTTTCCAGTGCAGGGTAGACCATCATTATACCCAAGGCTCGGTGTGTCTTTTTTTTTTTTTCTTCACATATTAACATCCTTATTGCCGTAAAGACTCGTTATAGGTTACGTAACAACTACTTTCAATTCCAACTTTCACGTTTTATAAAAAAAAAATTCCGCTTTACTTAATTTTTTCTGCAATCACTAATAGAGTAGCGTCATTTCACCTATGTATGGAGGAAATTGGGTATAGACATACTGTGAATAAATACCCAAGATGAGTCAGTCGTCTTGCTGTTTCCCCTGCTCTGCAGTAGAAGTAGGTCTTCCATGAACATTCAGGTTCATCTTGGCCAAATGCCCTACTTCTATAACGGGGGGTGGGAGCTAAGGACTAAAAATGGACTAGGGACTAAACGTTGAGTTGCTTTGCGTAGGGTTGTAGTACCAAGTGCTTGTTCATTTTATATATGTGTTCTGGCTTCACCATATGTTCTCTAATTGTAAACATTCCCTAATGCAGATTCCAGATTCCATCATATCTCGTGGGGTGCAGGTATTACCACGAGACACTGCATCACTCAGTACCACTCCCTCTGAATCACCGCGGGCGCAGGCTACATCAAGGCTTTCCACTGCTTCCTGTCCAACGCCAAAAGTAAGTAGATGTCAATGTATAATTGTTCATACCTTCCGCAAGCATAGGCTCACAGAAGAGTCACTTAAGAAGTGAGTATAATATGGCGACTTTTATTATTATTATTATTATAATTATTATTATTTGTATGCATGATGATTTATATAGTATCCTATATAAATATATAGTAACTTTATAAATTGCCAAGCAAGCACTAAGGTCATCCAACGTCGTACCCATGTTCACAATTGGAATGACTCTGGAGAGTTACATGCTTAGAGCAATGGGGTTAAAGACCCTAGTAATTAAAGTGTAGTTCCATCTTGAAGCTACATTTTTTACTAAAACGGTCCATTTCAGTAGTGGAAATATTTGATAATACTGCTGTAGTAACTCAAAATTCCCACTCTTAACTAGAGTCCGACATTTATTCACTAGGGCTCCAAAAATTATTTGTAGGTTGTGGCCTTTAAATTAATAAATTAAGGGGAGTGACCTATGACTGATTTTTTTTTTCTACTTCCATTGCTTCGTAAATTCTAAATTAAGGCGGTTGTTCATGATTAGAAAAACACGTCCACTTTCTTACTAAAACAGCGCCACACCTGTCCATGGGTTGTGTCTGGTATTGCAGATTATTTCCATTGAGGTAAATAGAGCAAAGCTGCAATACTACACACGTACTTCAGACAGGTGTTGCGCCGGTTTTTAAAAACGGCAGACATGTTATTCTTATCCTGTACAAGCCCTTTAAGCATAGTCTTCGTTAAAAATTTCTTACCATATTTTTGCTGTAGAGTCTGGCTGTGGTGCTGCTTCAGACACAGTTGCTAACTGGCTACTGTCAGCTCCAGGCTGTCGACATCATCTCTCTTATTTACTGAGTGCCTGTTCTCTTTGTTTGGGAGCGTGCCTCCCTCCCCTTCACTTTTGTCACTGTAACATAGTGTGGTAGAATTGTGCCTATGATATTTTGTGCAGGAAGAGTGGAAAAGGTCACACACACAGAAAATAGCCTGCCAAGGGGTGATGGAGGAGATCACACACCAGCAGAATTCGTGTCTTCAGAAGGAGAAAGCAGTAAATGAGTGAAGCTGTGCTAGTTTATGAGAACTATTAAAAGTAGCAGCTTTAAGAAATCACAGAAAGGATGTGCAGCATGTATTATTCAAAGGAGAACGCCCACTAGAGCCAAGTTTGAAACCAGGAGCAGATTGGTAACTGCATATCAGGGTGCCTGAAAAGTAATGAAGAAATAGAGATTGCATTCGGAAACTTAATGCAATTATTTATGTATTTTAACTCCAGCAGTATCTGTAAAAATATTTTTTCCTTTTCAAAAGTGTACATACCCTTTAGGTAATAATGTTATAAATTGTATTCATTTCAAATGTTTATAAGGGATTTTCCACTATAAAATACGTTTTGGATAAACCTCTTTCACCATTCGTGGTTCAGAAATAGCAGGCATACTGATATCCGACTATACTGTATATATTAACGGCAAAATACAGTCTTGACTCATGCACATGTCTTCTCGCCTGTTTCTAAGCATGTCATTAATGGAAGGTCCTGTACAAAAGATTCAGTGATGCTCGCGATGTACTTCACTTTAACTTCAGCAAGCACTGTAACATTACTATTTTGTGCACCTATGGACATGCTCTAGATATGTCTTCATTATTCAACTCGGAAGAAAAAACATTCAAGCCACTGTGTTTGTTGCCATTAGTAGAACGTTTTAATGCCAACCACTAGGTCAGAACTTATATTGGGTTGAAGTGAATCTTCCACATCTACCCATACAGTCCACTTCAAGTTGCATTTTGTGACGAGTGAAATTATATTTTTCATAATATTGCAACGGGGAAGCCCGCAAAATTTTTCACATTTGGGTTTAAAGGGGTTAGAACAAGTTACCCCCATAGGATAGGGGGTAACTTGCTGATCAGTGGGTTTTCCATCAGCTGGGACCCCACCGATCAGGAGAAAGATGGTCCTGTTCCCCCCGTTTGAACGGAGCGGTAGGTCGCTCAGGCGCACTGCCACTCCTTTCATTCTCTATGGGAGCGGCAGAGATTGCCGAGTATAGCGTCCGGCTATTTCCGGCGCTCCAATAGAGAATGAATAGAGCGGCAGTGCGAACGAGCGACCTGCCGCTCCATTCAAACGGGGGAACATCTCGTGATCGGTGGTGGTCCCAGCTGTCGGACACCCATCGTTCAGCAAGTTACCCCCCCCCTATTTTACGGATAGGTAAACTTGTTCTAACTGGAATGCCCCTTTAAGTCAAAACTAGTTATCATAGGTTCATATATGGTGTTACCATAGGATCAAATCCGTTTAAAGTTGTCAATTTGCGACTGTAGCTTAGAACATGATATCGACAGTCAAAACTGATCTTTTATATATGTTTTAGCATTTATACTTGACCTCAGGTGGACGTTTCACTTTTGGGCCCATCGGTTCTTTTACGTTCTTGAATAATAGCGGTATCACCACAGATTTGGTTTCTTGTACAGTACTTTTTAGCCTTGTTCCTCGATTCATGGGATCAACAACTGCTCATGAATACTAAATTAAAAAATCTGTAAAATAATATAGAATGTATAAATGTGTGCACGGTCATACAAGTCTGCATATAATCACACATATGACAGCCCTGATAAAGCATCTGCTGTACTCTTCTCGGCAGCGATGTGCGGAGTACAGCTGTACAGGACGGGTGTTGGGCTACTGCACATTCCAGGAGCCGTCTGATTTTTTTCTATGTTTTCCGAATGTACGCTCCTATAATTATGGCCTGATTATCGGAACGTAAAGTTGGTGCATTTACGCAAGTGCAGCCACTACAGGTCCTTGGCGGTGGTCATAACCAGGGAAAATTAGTAATGTACAGAGAAAAGGACCTGGGGAAAAGAAGAAAGAATATCAAATAAATGGTGCAAAACTCAAAAATAATGGTAATGATATATTGTATAGTTAAAAAATGTACATGAGAGTTTAAATAGTGTCTTGGAGATGGGAATATCCCTTTAAATGTAACTGATAATTCATGCAAAACCGTCCTTACATGTATGTGCTGCCAACCAGAATTGATCACATTTCTTGCCTTCTAGCCAACTGAAGCCCGGTTTTGGGTCACAATGTTTACCCCCTGGGAGGTTTTCTTCTCATATTTTGTTTCCTTCCAAAATAAACAAGCCGTTCTCGACTGAGGAGCGAGATGCTATGTGAATGCAGAAGTATTCACCCCCCCCCCCCCTTGATGACTGATTGTACAGGAAATACTTATATAGAAGAGGAGAATACATTATACAGTCATTTCTATTTGTATAGGGATTTGTAACGCTATCAAATTTGTAGTATTTGTATAGTATTCACAAGTAATCCAGAACATCTCCGTATCTGACGCCTGCATGGTACTCTTGAATTTAACAAGACTGGAGCTAGAAGATTTAACAGAACGAACCAATGAGGAGGCTCTGTTTGTTTTTTAATCCTACAGGCTCTTATATGTGGATCGTAAGGCCTTATGCACATGACCGTGCAGTATTTCGGGTCAGTTTGCGGACCATGCTCACAGTATAGGAGCAAGCTCCGTAAATGCAGAAAACCAGGACATGTCATATTTTGTGTGGATCAATTCTACGGCCCGGACACACATCCATAAAAGAAATGGGTACGAATCTGTTATTGCGGATAAAAATTAGTCGTGTGCATGAGGCCTTAGTCGGGCTCTCAACATAAGTCTCATAGGATTGTATAGAGAGACTGAATACCGGCCGACACATGAGAGCCTGTATAATTTAGAGAGTCAGAGTCATGTAGTACAACAGAGGACAGGAGCAGAACTTCCCAAATAAAGTGCTCGGTTAGAAAATTTACAGCCGTTAAAAAGTAGCTGCCAGTGGGGAAGGGTGGAAAAGGGGAGAAAGCTGCTGCCAGCAGTGGAAGGAGTGGGGAGGGGGAGACTGCTGCTGTCATCCATGTGGAAGGTGTGGTAAGGCGGAGAATGCTGCTTCCGCCAGTGGGGAAGGGGTGGAAAGGGAGAGAATTCTGCTGCCACCAGCGTTGGAGGGGTGGGAAGAAAGAGAATGATGCTGCCACCAGTGGGGGAGGGGTGGAAATGCTTCTGCTGACAGTGGGGGAGTTGAGGTGTCGCAGGGGAAGGAGGTTGTCAACTGTGAATCATTTCACTTAAAGCAATCTTCCTGGTTTTAGCAAAAAATTTACATTTTCTCGGGAATGCAGAGTTTACTAACCTGGTGCCCCCCGTTTACCTTGTAGTGTCGCTGATCCCTGGTCTCCCTCTTCTGTCATCAAAGATGGCCGCAGCACTTCTCAAATTACCTGATGCACACTACGCTTTGGTAGCCCAGGACACTGTCCCATGCTAGCCAATTGGCTAGCGCTGCTCAGCACAGTGGAGGAGACAGAGGACTAAATCATTGCCACGTCCTCTTGTTTACCAGGCACAGGTACTTTGACCGGCTGGGCCTGGTATTAAATCTCAGCTTAGTCCCATCCAAGTGAATGGGACTGAGCTAATATACCAGGCACAGTCGTGACTATATGATATATAGTGATACTACACTCACCACACCTTCTCATAACCTACAAGCGCACAAAAATACTTCACATTTACCACCCAGCAAGTGGTCGTGTGTGTACTATCAAATGCCAGGGCTGAAGTTCAGTCCCAGTCCGGCCCTGTCTGGTCCTGTCCTAGGGTCACCGGTACTATATTACCTATATGGGGAAAATATTAATGTGGCATCTGGGCCAAAATGTTTGAGAACTTTCTGAAAATTCAGGTAAGGCCTAAAGAGTCGTAGGAGTATCTTGCTTCGTGATGAAAAAATATGAGGACAGAGGAACCACAATGTTTACGATGGGAGAGGTCTAAATGAGCCCTACGTGTGCTAGAGCAGGGTTTCTCAATGTTTCTATGCCAAATACCCCCTACTCAAATAAATTATATCAAATTATGCCCGGAGCACACATTTCATAACCTTCTCTAGAGCTCTCCTCAACCTCGAAGGATGGCCGCCTAAAGGCACTTTACAGGGGCCAATAATCAGGCAAACTAGCGTTCATAAGAATACCCGTTCACAATTATTGCCCTGTGGGGCAGCGATCAGCCGATGAACAAGCCGCTCTACTCGTTAATGGGGCCAATCAAAATAGTCGCTAGTCGGCAGCACATCTCCCTGTGTAAACTTCATTAAAATGTATGGGGTCGAACGATCATAGTAACGATCATAGCTCCTCGTGGAAGAAGCAAATGAGCGCCTATCGTCAAGCTGTCTCGCGGATCAGCGCTCGTTTTTACAGCCCACGTCAGGCCATGTAAAAAGACACTTACTGAACTCGTTTTAAATCCCTACCCACCTCCCCTAATGTAAGCTGCCTTGTCTACCCCCAATCTCCAAGTTGGCATTTTTGCCGGGAAATTGTACCACAGGTTGAGAACCTAGGTGCTTGATGACTCCACAATGGTGGAAGCTGATAGTCTTGGAAATCATTTTTATTTCTAAGGTTTCCCTGTTTTTATTCTAGAACGGAAGATGATAAATGACTCTAGCTGCAGTGTAATGGCTTTTCTATTCTGGAGACTCCACCATCTAGTTTTCGGATATTCATGATGATTCCAGAGAGTGTGTTTTAAGCTTTTTTTTTCTTTATTTCTTCTTCTATTGCTGCGTATTGCATATCCGGACTTATTAGACTTTCTTAATCTTCAACAAGATTTTATCCTCTTTAGCTTACAAATAGGGACACTGGGGCATCTGAAAGATATCGTTCCTTTTCTTCCAGTGACGAGTCCTTATAAAGTACATAGTTTCATTCATCGTTTTCCATATGAAAAAAACATCATACATTAGAGTTTTTAAGATTAAGAGTCCTTAAAGTCACAAGCTCCTCATGAGCCAGTTGGCATAAAAAAAAAAAATTCTCTATACCAATGAAACTTGTAATTTCTTTTTGATCCATTGCTTTCACCAAAGATGTAACATTTGCATAAATATGTGCTTCAAACATCTTGTTGTAAACTATTCCCTAAGCTGATGAATACATCCTGCCAAAGATGGTTTTTGCTGCCCTCTGGCAATCCTATTACTTGGCATCGACTGTTAAAGGAACCAGTCCTGGAAAAAGTTTTTCAATTATTTATTCATTCACTGTGTTCTGGAAACCTCTTGGTTTGATGAACCTACAACTCACAATCTCAGCTCTTGGCTTCCAATACTTCACACCTTTCTAAGGCAAATTTGCCATTGTGTGAACGCTGCACAAAACCTTGTCAAATTGGGGTAAATCTTGGACTGGCAGTAGTTCATATTGTTTCATGACAGTATAATAACCAGTGGGTTGTAGAACCACTGTGTTACTCAACCGGTTTGAATTGGTCTCAGACTACAGTCTCTCACAGACAATTTATTGCTCTGTTACACGTGTCCATGCTGTGATGCACTTTAAAGTATTGTGCTCTCAGAGGTTCTTGAAAGCAGCATGTGTAAATTATAGTGCCAAATGCAAATATATTGAATTTTGTTTTCTAAAGGCATACATTTTACCTTAGCAAGGCAGATCTGTATTCAGGGGCGTACACAGAAATTATAGTGCCCCATAGCAAAAGTCAGAATTGGGCCCCCCCATCGGTGCCATCTTGATCGCGCTGCAGATCATACAGGTGGCTACAGCTCTGTTCAGATGCAACTGGAGGCAGAATGAATATTTACATTCAGTGACTCATAGGTGACGTCTTCTCTGACTGTTGTCGTCCACTTTTCTTTTTTCCAACTAGTCTAGACTGCCATGACAACTCCTCCCGATCGCGACTTCTCTGCACAGTTTACCGCCCAGATGTCCTTTACTCCTGACTTTTGCTGCAAATCCTCACACTGCTCTTGAAAATAACTGTCACATATAGCACCCTGAATTCCCCACAATATGCCCCCAAAAATATGACCCATACGTTGCCCCTAAATGCAAATATTCCCCACTGTGAATCTAAATACAAAATGCCCCACAATATACTACCTAAATAAAGAATGTGCCCCCTAAATAATAAATACGCCCTAAAAAATGTCCCCGGAATAAAAATTGCCTAGCACTGTGCCCCTGAATTGAAAGTGCCCCACACTGTGTCCCTGATTTAAAAGTGCCCTACACTCTGCCCCATTTGAGGAAGTAATTCACAAAGAAGGCGAGAACGTTTCCCTTGCACCCTGCAGCACTGGAAACATTTTCAATTGTGTTCGTGTCTTAAGACACGGATACAATTGATTTTAGGGGCCTGGTCATCATTAATGGGGCGGGGCACGTCGAAGCCATTTGGCCTTGGCCTGAACCTTTCCCTGGGTCCCATAGCAGTGGTGTGGTATGCCTCTATTGGAGATATGCCACAGTCTGTACTTGCATACAAAGACCAAAATCTTTAAGAAGAATATGTTGTTACTGCTGCTCTGCCAGGTCTCAATCTAGGTCTTGGAAGGTACAGATTCTCCTTGCAGAGATCTAGCAGGTAGGGCGTCTTAAAGGGGTATTACAAATGATAAGCTATCCACAGGATAAGTGATAATTTTCTGAACATTGTGGGCCCCTCCGCTTTGACTCCTACCACTCCTGAATCCCCAGATCCTCACTGCACCCCGCAGTGAGGAGGAGCTTGTACAGGAGTGCTGTACTTTGCTGTTTCCGTCATTCCCATAGACTTTGAATTGAGCGGCAGCGCGCATGCTCGCCCGCCGCTCCATTTAGTGTTTCCTCCCTGTGGTTGAGGAGGGATAGAGGATTTGAAGCCCCCATTCTCGGTGGGGGTTCCAGCGGTAGGGCCGCCAGTGATCAGAAAATGATCACCTATCCGGTGGATAGGTGATAATTTTTGAGTCTGTGAATAACCCCTTTAAGGGCATTGCTGCCTGGGAAAAAAAAAGGTTGCAAAATAGTTCTCTTCAAAAAGGAAGAAATCTGTCTCTCTAATGCCAACTATAGGTAAAAACCCTGTAAGTCCATGTCTGACCCTTTATAGAGCCTTGAAACTATTCCCTGGTTAATAGCCAAACCGGAGCCCAGCATGGTCACCCACTTATCCCTGCACCTATGGCTAAGAAACGGTTTTTGGAAAGTCTGATCTGCATCTTATCAGTAGAAGCCCAAACAAGGCTGCAGATCAAGGCAGAGATCTGTTGTTTTAACTAATGGTGCTGTCTTTCGGATCGACAACCTTCACATGCCGACCGTGATTAACAAGTTTTTCAGAAAATGGCCATCTGAAAATCCCTAATATATGGCCCGCTTAAGTGTTTAGTGTTACTATCCGGCCTTATCTAGGCCTCAAGCAGTACAGTAGAGCAGTCATTAAATCCCCCACCCTCTGCTGAAACTGTCCCAGTCTACACAGCAAATCTAACAAGTCCGCAGCAGAAAATATCAACTTACTGTGACTGTTCTAGTGGCCAGTATGAATTGGATTATTTAACAACGTTTTTAATGAATACAATTTTTTTAATTTTTATGACACATTCCCTTTAAATAAAGAACTAATATAGTAAATGACAAAGTAAGGATTACAAGTAGTCACACTTTTAATGTTCCCACAATATAACAACAACTTCTTTAATCATTCCTCTGGTAGACAACCGTCCCTGCTCGATAAAGAGCAATTTTGATGTGCTGCTCAAGGGGCTACCAATTTGTGTATTCGGGTTTAGTGTCATATTTCTAGTCGATCCATCTCTTTTTGGATGGCACTGTATCATGCACAACATAAATAATGCATTGGCTTATATTAGATAAATTCCGAAGATTCCCTCCCTAAGTTTAACAAGTTTTTTGATTATAAATAAAATATTAAAGTAGGATGAGCTGAATGAGTCTGGCTGTGACTTTATTATTTTCCACAAAACTGGGCACTTATATGGTCAATGTTTCTTGGCTTTCAGGATATACTGCTTGTTTGTTTTGTAATCAATTTCATATACATTAGATATGTATGTGGCACAGAGGGATCACTTTGAGCTCAAAGGCCCCAGCCTGTAGCAGGGCCCTCAACTATCATGCGTCATTTACAGTACTGGTTTCCTCGTATGGCAAAGAGAGACCTTTTGGGCCTCCTACAGTCCTTTGTGTAATCGCAACCTCTGCGCCTCCTTTTGCTAAAGCCACAATTTACACTGTATGTACGAATAATCCCACCAGCAACATAGCTTGGTAAGCTAACCGATTAGGGAGTCAGTTTAAGAAAATCAGACTCCCTTGGGCCAGCGCAGAATGGCAAATGATCGCCCGTATTCGTGAACACTTGTTCGCATTCATTTTACACGCAACTTTTCTCTTGTGGGGACTGAGTTAATTAATTTCATGACCCACAATTATTGGTGGATTGTTAGACTTAGGCTTCTCATACATGTAGCGGTCACGCAGCGGTAGTGTGCCGCACGACTGAGAAATGCATGAAGAATCATGGTTTCAATGTGCTTCACCTGAACGAGTCGCGTGGCTAAAAAACGCATTGTAAAATCGCATGTAGTTTTGCTGCACGGTTCTTGGCCGTGCCGAACAATACTGCTGCAAATCATATGGCGGTAAATACGATACCTTTCTACCTTAAATAAACTTTCTACGTATATCAATAAAAAATCCTTTATCATGGTCGATTATGTCATACTTACAAAATGGTGGCAAATATTTATTATAATTATATTACTTGTAAGGTGATAATTGATTTCTGCTGCTACTTTTAGGCCCAGTTCACACACTGTTTTTTTGGCACTGATTTTAACATGGAAGCATCGGAATCAGCGCCAAAAAAAACGTCAGAATTTCTTTACATTTCTTTCAGCTGCTTGTGGAAAAAAAGCGGCATGTTCTTTCTTGCCACGGTTCCGCCTCTGACCTCCCATTGAAATCAATGGGAGGCAGAAATAGCGCTTTTTGCAGCATTTTTTGGCCGCGGGCGAAAACCGCAGCAAGAAAGTGCATTCAGGTCAAAATCTGCCTGCAAAATACTCTGTCTGAACAGGGCCTTAGGGTTTTTTACTTCGCTACTTGTCCTAGGAAATATGTGATAATTCATTTGAGTCACTCACCTTCCTATATATCACCCACTACACCGACATCAACCCTATTTCAGGGGATACAAAGTCCAGAATTATCTCATGTACCCTTACTATAGTAATAAATTCAAGGTCATCATTAAAGGAGTTGTGTCACAAAGACAGTCCCTTTTTAAAGTGAAGCCAGCCAGGCCCTAAAAGGGGATATGGACAGGAGTGGTCATCCTAAG
Source organism: Rhinoderma darwinii (assembly GCF_050947455.1). Taxonomy (NCBI): domain Eukaryota; kingdom Metazoa; phylum Chordata; class Amphibia; order Anura; family Rhinodermatidae; genus Rhinoderma; species Rhinoderma darwinii. The sequence goes on from NC_134698.1 coordinate 15,379,354, forward strand.
GCAATCCCTTTAATAATTCACCATAGCACGTAATGCTTCAGGGATTATTGAGAAAATGTTGCTCTATTACAGGTTTGAAGAGTCAGGCTGGCCTCTTTAGTGAACCGGAGCATCCCCAGGTGTACCTAAATAAAAGAGCCCAGTCCCAATAATGGCCATAAGGACCAACAGAAGATAACCGTATCTGTAGTTAACTTTAAAGAGGCTCTGTCACCACATTATAAGTGGCCTATATTGTACATGATGTGATCGGCACTGTAATGTAGATTATAACAGTGTTTTTTATTTAGAAAAACAATCATTTTTGACGGAGTTATGACCTATTTTAGCTTTATGCTAATGAGTTTCTTAATGGACAACTGCGCGTGTTTTACTTTTTTACCAAGTGGGCGTTGTAGAGAGGAATGTATGATAGTGACCAATCAGCGTCATACACTTCTCTCCTTTAATTTACACAGCACTAGCGATATAGCTATATCGCTATCTGCAGCCACATACACAAACACTAACATTACTGCAGTGTCCTGACAATGAATACACATTACCTCCAGCCAGGACGTGATGTGTATTCAGAATCCTGTCACTTCTGTAGCGTCTCTGTGATATTTACAGCAAGTCCAGTGTAATCTCGTTTGAAATGACAGGTTACATCGTAATCTCGCAAGATTATGCTTGCCTTGCTGTAAATATCACATGGACGCTACAGAAGTGTCAGGATTCTGAATACACATCACGTCCTGGCTGGAGGTAATGTATATTCACTGTCAGGACACTACAGTAATGTTATAGTGTGTTTATGTGGCTGCACATAGTGATATAGCTATATCGCTATGTGCTGTGTAATGAATGGAGAGAAGTGTATGACGCTGATTGGTCACTGATTGGTCAGCGTCATACACTCCTCTGTACAGCGCCCACTTGGCTAAAAAGTAAAACACGCCCAGTTGTTCATTGAGAAACTCATTAGCATAAAGCTAATATAGGTCATAACTCCGTCAAAAATGATCGTGTTCCTAAATAAAAAACACTGCTGTAATCTACATTACAGCGCCGATCACAACATGTACAATATAGGCCACTTATAATGTGGTGACAGAGCCTCTTTAACACATGCTGCAAAATTTACCACTTTGATTGGGTTGATTCATAAAAAATAAAGTACGACTGCAATCCCTAGCCAATTAAAATGATGCCCATATTGTGGCACTTCTATAGTACCGGAGTTAGAGCTCTTTTTCTGTCTAGATATCACACGATCATTCTGCCTAGCACACTGTCCCCTTACTTCCCGTGCCCCTGAGTGCATGCTCACGTGAATCTCCTCAGCGTCTCAGCCAATCAGCGTTGGCCCCAGTCTTTCCTCAGCTGTGCCCATGCAGAACATACAACAAGTAGCTCCCCAAACTCCAGCGTAGAATCCGTATACAGTTTCTCTAAGCTCTGGATACAGAACCCTAAGGCAACAAGCAAACAAGGATTACTGGGGCAAGACATGATGATGGCAAGCAAACCGCGTAAATATGTTAAAAGATAGATATGTTTGCAGTGATCTACCAAAATATACCCAGTTTGTTAAGATTACAGGTACACTTTAAAATCATTCTACACCTTGAAAGGCAAGTTAAACATAACATAATATTGGTATTACTGTTATCCTTTGGTTATCCATTGTTAAAACATCTCAATAGTTATAAAAGAGTTAAATGGGTTCTTGTATATTGCAGTGATGTGAGGATTTCCCAACCAGGACCCCCTTATTATAGCCAGACGAAGAGCGGCTAAGAAAGAGCGGCAAACTCAACCTGGCCATATTTTACATGGCTTCCCATTCAATTGAATAAGCAACATGTAATACTACATATACCCTGTAGTGGCCACTGCAGTGAACTTGCATCGCTGATCACCTGGATGGCTTCCTATTAGCCCCTATAATAATATAATAATAATAATATATTAATATAATTTAAAAAAAATAATAACTCAACCCAGAATGATTAATTCCCCAATTCAGTTTTTTTCATCAGGTAGGAATGAGTTACCCTCTATTCCACGGTTTAGGGTGATGACCATCCTTCACCATGAGGGGTTGTCACAGCACTGTCTATAAGCCTAAAAACAGGGCATAGTACCTTTATCTACGAGGAAAGGGAAAAACTAGTTCTGGAGAAAAAAAAAATCACATTCGAGTTCAAAAACATCTATCACATTGGCCAGTGGACACAAACCCGTTAAGGGCCAGGCCCAATGAATCACTAAATGCCCAGAGACCCGTATTTGTTTTATTGTTCCATTCAATTACATAAATGTGGCAGGCAGAGGGATGAAATCCCCGAACCTTGAGCCAAGATTGTCAGCCTGAACCCAGCTTATTCCATTAACTGATTGATTCCTGTGGAGTATCCACCTCAGCTCACGGAGCACCATTGGCATGTATTCGTCACACGGCTGGAGTCGAGCACCATTGCTAGTAATGAAAGCCTCGTCGAGAAGACAATGACTGATGTTCTGAAGGCAGGAAGATTTTTTTTTTTTCTTCCCCTTGATCCTTGCAAGAAAACAGATACGAGCTGTTGTGCGGCGCCCTTTTCTACATCCCACTTGCCACTGGTCATTTCTTGGAAAATGCTTTAGCTACCCCCGGAACATTGTCAATAGCTGAGCTGTGATTGGAAGGAGTTTTTTTTTTTTTTCCCTCTCTGCTTCTCCTATTTAAGCCGTGCATCAGGGTTATCCCTGCGAGTGGCTGAAACCATGAAAATGCTGGTGCCCTGAAGCTGTTGGCTATAAAATAAAACAAACAGACGTTCTGTAATATAACATGAAGAAGAAAAAACGGGACAATCAACCTTGTAGAGAATGCCAGGTAAGTCAGCTTTTTCCGTCCTCCGCTTCTCCCCACATTCGGCAATCTATACATTATATATGGGGAGAGAGGTTTGTGTAGGAGATTCGGCTCAGCTGTTTTTGTTGCCGATTCTGCTGTGTTGCATATTTCACCCCGTGCCGGTCTCGGCTCTTCATAAAAGGCTTTTCTCCAGTGATTTGTTTAATGAGATCCCGTCTTGATAAGATTGCGGTGACCTGATTAACTGTGATCCAACCTTTTTTTTTTTTTCTGTACGCTGTTATTTATGGAACACTCTCTTCTTGTTGTGCACAATGGATCATGCAGCCCTTCACAATGTAACATCTGTCCTTCCCGAGGGAGACTGCTAAACGTTCACAGCTCCCCGCTCATCATCTGAGCGGCCGTTGCCTTTGCCGTAGCTCTCGAAAAGCTGTCTTTGAAAATCCTGATATCTTGAAAATCAACATTAACAGACTGTGCCAGAAAGGATCAGGCTGTGATGTTGAGCGGCAGCATCAATGAGGAGAAGCTTCTTTTGTGTCTTTGTTCATAAATCCCTTCCATTAAACATTTCTGATGTCAGGCACACGGGGCACGAGTGACATGATTCTCACGACGCGCTTGTGTGTTTTTTTTAGTCTAAATAGGAGACGCGTTATCATGTGACCTTCATAGTGTAAGATCTATGGTCCTTATGGTGGTTGATAAAAATGGAGGAGCTGGTCGTAAAAGTTGGTTGCATGAAATTGGTAAAAAATAATTTTTGGGCGCAGAATGTCCCTTTTACAGATAAATTATAATTTTGGAATAACATATAAAAAATAAAAAAATATTTTTTTATATATATATATATATATATATACATATATATATATATATATATATAATATATACGAATATTTCTTGCTCCACCACAGTGCATGTTGTGACCCAGCATCTATATAGTATGATGGCGGCCATTTTCAAAGCTGTACTATTGTTCCTATCACATCACATATGTGTAGAGGTTATTCATGCTTTAGCTATATCACTGTCCATAGGGTCTCTGGATAGCTCCACTAAAGTTGGAGCTATCCTTTTAATTGGAAGGGCTATCTGCGTTGCTACACTAAAGGGGTTCATCACCAGTACTGACCGCTTTCTGTTTGGGGCATCTGTGAGAACCTCTAAAATGGTTACATTTTGGTTGCGCTAGTACCCACTTAAGGCCCGTAGGCACACGTGTCAAACTGTCGCCCTCCAGCTGTTGCAAAACTACAACTCCCAGCATGCCTTAAAAGCAGGCAGCTTGGGAGTTGTAGTTTTGCAACAGCTGGGGGGCCACAGGTTTGACACCACTGCTGTAGAGCAACACCAAGAAGACCCCCTCAATAGGCTTGGATTTTGGTTGCCATCCCAGGTAATTTTCTGTCATATACACAATTAGATGAGCTAATTTTTTGTGTTATATCATACAAAAAAAAATATATATAATAATAATAGTTGGTAGATTTAAAAGGGATGTCCAGGATTAGAAAAACAGCTGTTTTTTTGTGTTTTTTTTAATTTTTAAAAACAGCGCCACACCTGTTTATAGGTTGTGCCTGGTATTTCAGCGCAACTAAATAGGGAAAATAATGCAGAAATGAATCCATATATATTTCTAGATCTATCTAGAGTTAATATTTTAAGATGTATTAATATATTTATTTTTTTTGGAACATTTACATATATTTATTTATTTTAGCGCTTTTATCAAACTGTAAAAAAGGCTACAGAAGATTTTCCACCCAGGCCTCAAATGTTAACTTGTCAAAAAGGTGTGCATTCCCTGACACATACATTATTGTATACTGTAGTTGTGAGTATTGAACCATTGATATATATTAAGCCCTGTCCGTTTAACCCCTTAGGGACCCAGTGATACATATATTGTCCATTTTAGTACAGAAATAGGCGATGCCGTGAACATGTTGGGGTTTTTTACGTCCTCCTTTAAGGGTCACATACTAGTTTGGCTGCAAAAATGATCTTATACAGCTGCCCGTTGACCTAGCACTGCATAGAAGTAAAACCCTATATTTCTTGGCTGCTTATCCCAATCCGTAGTCGGAGATCAAACAGAAATATTTCCAATGTCCACATCAATAGGATTTCCCCTTCCTAGAATACGGGCACCCTGGAGCCACTGCAATAGAAATGTAGTACTTCGCAACGCCCATTTAATTTAATGGGCGACCACGTAATATATGGTGACGTTGAGTCTGCCAGTAACGGCAGCTTTATGCAGTGGCTCCTCGCTCGGGCTTATAGAAAAGAAAAAAAGGGGAACCCCTTTACATGTACCACATGCCCAAATAAGGCATGGACAAGGGGTGTCCTGATGGGACAACCCCCTTAACAAACGAATGTGAAAAGCAGTCTAGGTCAGACACAACATCATCTGACCACGAAGCCCCCTGGTTAGGAGATCAAGCAACAGTGAGGGCATCGTAGAACAGTTCAGCCACGGGTAAGTCACATCTTCTAGTGCTGGTTTCTGCAAAAACTCAGAAATAACATCGCAAGATAAATTTTTCAGATTTGATATTTTAGATGGTCATGGTGCTTTATGATCGGGGGCGATTCAACCGACACACACCATTGATTTGTTGCAGAATTTCTTATAAGTCCATACAGTCGATGTTCTTCATGACCTATACTATATGTGAACCTTTATGGCATTTGACAAGAGCATGCAAGAATTGGCCGGCCCCTCTCTTTACTCCTAGGCAGTGGAGAATGCATACAGTTCCTTATTAACTAGTTGTTTGCTGAATTATTTCGCGAATCAACAGCCCCTTCAGCTTCTCGAGCCCTTGTAGCTTCACCAAGTGCTCGTGCCAGGAAACAATTATGTTTCCAATGTGACACTGATGTACAATTATCACAGTAGAGGCGAATGGATTGGCAGAATATTTTGCCTGGCTCATTAGACATCGCCAACTCTCTTACCTCCTCTGCAACAGCTGACACTTAAACGCTGACTCTCTGGGTGTGACCATGGAGAATTATTTATATGGTCATAAACAAAGATAAGAGAGTGTTCCTTCCAGCACTACTATCAGGCTATACCTGATTTTATTTTTATATGTTTTTTTGGGTTTTAGAGGTTTTGTTGATCACTTTGTAAAGTTTACAGGTATGCAGTTACAGTATATCTCCATTTTATCATCGTGTCGTTTTCAGGTCCAATTTCTTAATATATCTTTATAATGGTCGGAGCGCCGTTTTTTCTGATACATAGCTCCAAAAGCAATGCATAGAAATAGATTTAAAAGATAGCATGCGGACTTCCTGCAGTCACCACTAGAGGGAGCTTAGGAAGTTACTGCATACTGATTTATTATTCAGTTCAATGCTTAACAGTATGTAATTAGCTCCTGCGCTCCCTCTAGTGGTGGCTAAAAGTAGCCAGAATTTTATAATTTAACACTATGACGGAGATTTATCAGGGCCCCATGCACATGACCGTATTTTTCATCCGTAATTATGGACCGTAATTACGGACCCATTCATTTCTATGGGCTACGGATACCTTTACGTATTTTTACGGATGGGTGTCTGTGCTGTAGAAATGATAGAACATGTCCTTTTTTTGGCCTTAATTACGGCATGGACTCTTCATAGAAGTCTATGGGCGCTTCCGTAGTTGCCCTAGATTCCTCCCTGTTTTTATTTTTTAGTGGATCTGTAAATACAGAAGCAATACGGATCGTATTTACGGACACTTTACGGATGACTATAAATGACTACGGATCAGTATCTACGGATGGATGAAAAATACAGTTGTGTGCATAGGGCCTAAGACTGATTGATGGAGTAATATGCCTCATAATAAATTAGGTGCATCTCTAGCTGTCCGTGCACCAGAGTAAAATCTACAACAGCTATAAACTGGAGTAGATTTGCGCTATAAGTTATGCCAGTTTCTGATGTAAATTTCATGAGCCGCACGGCCACGCCCTTTTCGCTAAGACCCACCCACTTTTTTGAAAAGTGGTTGGAAATGGCACAAAAATCTTTCCCACAAATTTGCGAACTTTGTGCCATTTCAGACTTTTACATGCCGAAAAACTGGTACAGAAAAGTTAATAAATTCCCCCTTTGTTCTATACATGGAATTTGGAGCTCTTTATCTGAATACTGGCGCTCTGACCGCTGTAAAGATATATTAAGAAATCAATCATCACAAAATTTTGGGCTTGTTTAGATTTATAAACATAAAATAATATTTAATGGTGGTTTTATACAAACTGTGACCATGCTCTTGAGTCTTAATCTACTGTTGCTGCTGTAGGTTGGTTATGTGGTCTGGCATTAAAACTCTATATTGGCACTACATTTTTAGTTACAAAGCTTAGCATCTCATTAAAGGGTTTGTCCACTACCGGACAACTGATGACCTATCCGCAGGATAGGCCATCAGTACATGATCAGTGGGGGTCTGACACCCAGACCCCGCACCGTTAAGCCGCTCCGGCTGCCTCCGAGCACCGGACATACCCACTAAGCACCTAGCATACATGCCGGAAGCCATTGGCTCCGGCCACTGAATAGCGGCCGAGCTGCAGTACTGTATTCAACTGAATAGGAGCAGATCTGCCGTTCAGCAGCACGGCCGCTATGCTATGTACGGCCCTCTGCAGCTCCGCCCTTTTCAGATTAGCTGCAACGTATAAACACAAGCCGATCACATGATCACTAGGATGTCAGTGCATAGAGAGCTGATTTGTATTACAGCAAGGGAAAAACAATTATAAAATACAGACTATTAAACCACTTGTGACAAAAAGAAGACTATCAGGTAATTACCACACGTGTACTACTTGTTTATAAGGAGAGACCTGTCAATCAAGCTGAGCTGGGCGGGGAGAAGCCAGAGGAGAGACGCCCATTGGATGTTTTATAAAACTGATTTCTCTGAAATTCTGCCGAGCTTGAGAGTAAATACTAGTGTGTGTGTACGTACGTATGTAATATATATATAATATGTATATATATATATACTGTGTGTGTATATATTTTTTTTCTAAACATATCCCTCTCTCCCGAAAAATCTTAGCTACAGGGTGTTCCCTCACTTCTAGGTTTAAAAGATTGGAATGGGTGGTGAGCTCCTTCTAATTCATAGACTATCGATGATTCTAGGCATTATACTTTCTAAAGCTATTTTATTAAAGGGGTTGAACGAGATCCGACCCTCCCCCAAAAAAAACATGTCCCCAAATGTAGGCAACCTGTTGACGATATTCCTCCCCGAAAAAAAATGCTACTTACTGTTCCTCGCGTTCCCATCACGGGGTTTGCTTAAGCCTCTTATTGCTGAAACTACATTTCCCAGCATGCCTTGCACACTATAAGGAGCGTGCATTGAGCTTCTCCCTCTTATTCCTGTTCAGCGTCGTAAATAGAGAAAACATCACTGTGACAAAACACGGCCCGACACGAAATGTCACTAGTGACGCGCCGTGTACTGGGCTAGGATTATTGACATTTTTTACCAGAAGTGACATTGGTCTAAAATGTTGGATTCTACAGTGTAACATATTTCCTGCTACTAATATATTTCTAAATGATGTACAATTGTACATTTTAACACAACGCCAACGCAATGCAACGCCAGGGGATTATTCTAGATTCATCCTTGTTTCTTAGTGGATCCATAAATATGGATGCAATACTGACCGTATTTACGGACACACTTCAGTATTTACGGATGACTATAAATGACTACAGATCCGTATTTACGGGCAGTATTTACGGATGGATGAAAAATATGGTCGTGTGCGTGGGGCCTAAGTCGGCAGACTTAGTACGTTTTTTAAGCCGGTTTCTTTGTCTTTCGTTTTTTTATTCAAATTTTTCTTTTGAGGGTTTTTTTTTTTTAAATGTGCATCTTGCTACTTTGAGGTGTGACAATTGTATAACAGCCAGGTGATAAAAATGTGGTATGAGGGATGTGTATTTTAAGCAGGGGTTTCTGCTGGTGCTAGTGAGATCATTAAAATGTAAAGCCTGACTCTATGCAAAATCCAAAAATTCAGGTTTGATTTTAACACATTGCCCATTTCTCGTAGGGTCCAGGAATCAATTGACGTGTAGTCCAAAAAAAAAATTGTGTGTTCCCTAAAAGTTTAGGTCTGAAGGATGAATTTCTGACTCCTTGACCCTGCAGACCTACTATTTTGTTAGAGAAAGAATTCCACTATTGAGGTCACAGGAACGGCTAAAATTTTTGTTTAAAGGGCTTGTCTCCCAAAGATAACTTGGCTAGAAACCAGCTGGGTTATTAGGTGATTGCCACTGGTCCAGGTTCTACCTACCGGCAATAATCCGTCACCGCTGGATTCTCTACCTACCAGCAATCGTCCGTGTCACCTGGCTCTATATTTTGGCCCCAACATGTTAAATGTAGCATTACATACCGGCCATTCAAATGACCCATAGATGGGGACTCGAGTGGGGGATCCCCTCTAATGACGTCCATATTCTATAATAGACACATGGATAGGGGTTGTCTTTATGAAGGCCGCCCATTTAACTACAATCCAATCTAAATATATATAGATTTTGAACAAAACATGCCAAAAAATTTAAACAATATTTGCCCTACCAAATATAGAAGAGAAACAATGTCGCAATGTACTGATGTTTTTTCTAATACCAAAAGAAAAATCTACGTTCTTGACCTATGTTTTTTTGTGCCTACTGAACGTTATTTTGGTAAAAAAAAATTTTTGCTTTTTCATGATCACTATTGCAATAATTATACCCGTAACACTCAGTGGCAACAATAGCCACTGACGATCAATAAAATTTTGCCGATCTAGGCACTAGTAAGAAATACCTTGCTTTAAATATCCAGTGTCTCTTGTGTGTCTTTGTATATATGGCTGTGTATGCATATAGCCTGATATACACACAAGAGAGAGGCTCAGTATATCAAAGAATCAGGCTGTGTAGATAATTCTTGTCACGCATAAGTAACCTTCACTATTTAAATATGCCCGATGTGAGAAGAATAACAATACATTGCCATCCTATGGTAACAGAGATCCATATAAAACAGCACGGAGTGGAAATAGTTTACATTGCTGTCTCAGTGTTATATTATTGCGTCTTCTGCTCTATGTTTCATCAGCTTTTGTGTACTGTGGCCCAAACTATGCTTCTAACAAATACATGGATCAGATTTTTGGGGTCAGTAGCAGCGGCATAGCTAGGGGTTAAGCACTGGGCAGGGCGAAACACATCTGAATAGGCCCCAACCCAGTGGGCCCACACACAGTATAATGACCCCTTAGTGGCCCCCCACAAAGTCTAATGCACTTATAGCTGCCCCCACACAGGATAATTCCCCTATGGTTGCCCCAAAACAGAATAATGCCCCTATGGTTGCCCCCACTCAGAATAATGCTCCCATAGCTGCCCCCGCAATGTATAATAACCCCTTAGTGTCCCACACACAGTATAATGCCCTTATAGCTGCCCCCACACAGGATAATGCCCCTATGGTTGCCCCAAAACAGAATAATGCCCCTATGGTTGCCCCCACACAGAATTATGCTCCCATAGCTGCCCCCGCAAAGTATAATAACCCCTTAGTGTCCCACACACAGTATAATGCCCTTATAGCTGCCCCCACACAGGATAATTCCCCTATGGTTGCCCCAAAACAGAATAATGCCCCTATGGTTGCCCCCACTCAGAATAATGCTCCCATAGCTGCCCCCGCAATGTATAATAACCCCTTAGTGTCCCACACACAGTATAATGCCCTTATAGCTGCCCCCACACAGGATAATGCCCCTATGGTTGCCCCAAAACAGAATAATGCCCCTATGGTTGCCCCCACACAGAATTATGCTCCCATAGCTGCCCCCGCAAAGTATAATAACCCCTTAGTGTCCCACACACAGTATAATGCCCTTATAGCTGCCCCACACAGTATAATGCCCCTGTAGTGCCTCCCCACACAGTATAATGCCCCTAAATCTGCCTACCGCATGGAGTAATGCCCCTATAGCTTCCCCAACACAGTATAATGACCCATTGTTGCCCCACACAGTATAATGCCCCCATATAATGCCTTTATAACTGCCACCGGGCAGTATAATGCCCCTATTGTTGCCCCAAAACAGAATAATGCCCCTATGGTTGCCCCCACTCAGAATAATGCTCCCATAGCTGCCCCCGCAAAGTATAATAACCCCTTCGTGTCCCACACAGTATAATGCCCTTATAGCTGTCCCACACAGGCTAATGCCCCTATGGTTGCCCCAAAACAGAATAATGCCCCTATGGTTGCCCCCACACAGAGTAATGCTCCCATAGCTGACCCCACAAAGTATAACCCCCTTAGTGTCCCGCACACAGTATAATGCCCTTATAGCTGCCCCACACAGTATAATGCCCCTGTAGTGCCTCCCCACACAGTATAATGCCCCTAAATCTGCCTACCGCATGGAGTAATGCCCCTATAGCTTCCCCAACACAGTATAATGACCCATTGTTGCCCCACACAGTATAATGCCCCCATAGGTGCCCCCACGTATTACAATTCCCTATAGCTGTCCCCACACAGTATAATGCCCCTATAGTGAATCCCACACAGTACAATGCCCCCATAGTGCCTCCCACACAGTATAATACCCCCATGCAGTATAATGCCCCATAGCTGCCCCCACACAGTATAATGCCCCATAGCTGCCCCATACAGTATAATGCCTCCATAGCTGCCCCCATACAGTATAATGCCTCCATAGCTGCCCTCATACAGTACAATGCCCCCCATAGCTGCCCTATACAGTATAATGCCCCCAAAGCTGTCCCCATATAGTATATTTCCCCATTGTGGCCCCACATACTCAGTATAATGCGCCTTAGCTGCCACCACACAGTATAATGCCCCATAGTGCCTAATAAAAAAAATAATAATAAAAAAAAATATTTACCTAACCCGGTTCCTATGACGAGTGGAGGAGATCCCTCTGCTCCTTCTCTCTGTACAGTGTGTGGCCCTGCGTAGACAGGCGCGAAGATGTCACTACGCGTAAAAAATCGGCCGCGAAAAAGAAGTGCAGGACACTTCTTGTGACGTTTTTGGAGCCGTTTTCCATAGACTCTATTGCAAAAAGCTCCAAAAACGGATGTAAAAAACGCAGCGAAAATAGCGAGTGGCACAAAAAATGTCTGAAAATCAGGAGCTGTTTTCTCTTGAAAACAGCTCCGTATTTTGAGACGTTTTTGACTCTGCGTATGAACATACCCTTACTATTTATTTGAGGTGATCGACACTTTTTCCATGCAATCACTGGCAAGAGTGCGGCAGTCCCCAGGGCTGTCTCTTGTTAATGTAATGTACACATAAAAGAATAAAGTACAAAGTTAAAGTCCTTTCATGGGACAAAAAATCCTAAACAAATAAAATAGAATAATAAAATAAAATGAATGAAATTAAATAGATGCTGGTTTACTTGGTTTACCACCATTAAACGCTAACATATAAGTACCCCAAATTGATATCTTTAGATGGTGCAAATTGTTCAGCGAAAACAAGACAGCTTTGTCATTGCAAAAATTAACAAAAAAGTTATAAATTCCAGTATGTTAAAATTAAAAAATAACATCCCTTCAGTAGAACAAGGACGATTCGTGATTCCTAGACTACTGCAACATCCTTCTCTGTTGCCTCCAATCGAACACTCTTGCCCTCTTCCAATCCACCCCCAACTCTGCTGCCAGGTTAATCTACCTCTCACCTTGTTCCACCTCCTGCCTCTCCTCTTTACCTCTGGCTACCCATTGCCCGACTAATTCCGTAAAAAATATTAACAATACTGTAACATACAAGGCTATCCTCAACCTGTCCCCTCCTAACTTCTCTGCCCCAATCTCCCGATACCTCCCCACATGTAATCTCCGGTCTGCACAAGACCCTTTTCTCTGCTCTTCACATCATCGTCTTTAAGATTTCTCTCGTTCATTCCCTATACTCTGGATCTCCGTAGCCCAACACATCAGACTCTTTTTCCACAATCCAAACCTTCAAAGGCAACCTGAAAACCCTCCTCTTCAGAACACCTTCAACCTGCAATAACCCGGCTGCCACTATCCTACCGGATAAACCGATTCTAACCTCAACTACTGTCTCCTTCCCCATTCCGTCGCGGGCAGGTTCCTCTCTCTTGCTGTACCAATGTGTCATTCATTAAGCTCATTATTGATCAGTATATTATCCTGACCAACTAATCTGAAGAAATTCACTACTGGTGACCGTTTCCCGGCATTTTCAGACTGTGCACCTTTGAATGTGTTTTATTTGTATTATTATTACTATTATTAAAGGGGTTTTCCAGTCCCTACAAAATTGAGGGCCTATCCTCAGGATAGGCCATCAATAGCTGCACCCCTTTCAAAACAGCTGATTGGCGGGTGTCCCAGGAGTCGAACCTCGACCCATCAGCTAGCCTATCCTGAGCATAGGCCATCAATTTTTTTGGGGACTGGAAAACCCCTTTTAAATCAATGTATATTTTTTTTATTCTAAGCACTTTTTTATTGACTGTCATTAACTTTTTTTTTACGATACAGCTTCTACGTATCCTGTATATATAGAAGCTGTATCATTCTCTCTCAGCCGAGAGAACTGACGGCTCTGCTGAGAGCGGGTCCTGTGTGTATCTGCCACCCAGGATCCAGCTTATATCGATCACGTCTAAGTTCATAATGGACCGAGTCGGCTGAGAGAGAATGATGCAACTTCTATGTATACAGGATACGTAGAAGCTGTGTCGTAAAAAGTCATTTTAATAACCGTCAATTAAAAAAGTGCAACGAATGCAAAAATACTTTGATTTGATGAAAAAATACAACATAATTATAGAATAAAAATGGATGAATGAGTCATATGTAAAACCGCTGTGGACAGATTCTGATAACAAGTGGATAGAATCAGACCAATATAGTGCTAGCATTAGTACTATCTCGTTTTATTGTATGGCACCAGCTGCAAATAAGAGATGAAGAAATTACACGGCCTACGTTATGTCACTGGTTCCATTTTTTAGCAACAAGACTGCTGCCAAATAGTGATACTTTGGTACTTGCTTGCAATATTACAGTTGCGGTCTTCATGCTGTATCAAGCTTTTGACAATTTGGTAAGCCACAATGCGGCCTAATCTTTCCTACAATTTGGCTAGCTGTGTATTTGCATGTTCTTAAATATAAGGCTGGGTTCACACGAGCACATTAACGTCCGTAATGGACGGACGTATTTCGGCCGGAAGTCCCGGACCGAACTCAGTGCAGGGAGTCGGGCTCCTAGCATCATAGTTATGTACGATGCTAGGAGTCCCTGCCTCTCCGTGGAACTACTGTCCCGTACTGAAAACATGATTACAGTACGGGACAGTTGTCCGGCAGCGAGGCAGGGACTCCTAGCATCGTACATAACTACGATGCTAGGAGCCCGACTCCCTGCACAGAGTTCGGTCCGGGACTTCCGGCCGAAATACGTCCGTCCATTACGGACGTTAATGTGCTTGTGTGAACCCAGCCTAATACCAACATTTTTAAGGTCACCTTCTGTATATATTTTTTTTTTTTTTCATTAATTTCCTACTCTATAGCAAGTTAGCCGGCCGGATGAAAGCAAAGTCGTTACTAATAGAGTTGGATCCTTCAAAGTAAATATGTTTTGCAAACTTTTTTTTTTATCGTTATCTGCATTGGCCTTTTTTTTTTCGCCATCTCATCTCTTTTTATTTACATTTATTTCGTGTACTCGCCGTGATTTTTTTTTTTATGGTTTAGTTTGATTTTTCATGTATGTCACTGGGTGAAAATTGCCAACCCCAATCTAATAAGAGTATATATAGCATGTAATAAAATCTAATATTTCAGTCAGAGGTTATGGCTGTGTTCTAAAACATTGTAAAAAAAAATTCCTATTGCTACGTTAAATACACCATAATTATTTTTCCAAATGTTACGGATAGTAATTTTTTTTAAAATAATTAGTGCAATTAAATTTTACATTTGATTTTCTAAATGTTTTTTGAAAACAGACTATTTTTTAAAATTGTAATATTTATTATAAATATTAATAAACCGTAAGGATGCACCAAACCGTAAATTTATTTTAGGATTTGATATGTCAATTGTTCTTTTCATTCAAATTCGAAATGTTTAATTTTGAATAATCTTAAAATTGAAATAAAAATTTAATTATTTTAAAGAGGTTATCTGGTTTAGAAAACTCATATTAAAGTATTCTGTTATGGCATTCTGAGGTATAGAGGTGAGCACTTATTCAGAACCTACATTACTTAACCGAAGTAGAATATAGTTCCCTCCCTAAATAATTTCAATGGGCACCAGGTAATACTCCCTGTGGCGGCGTTGCAGAGGAATACAATATTACAGCTGATCGGTGTGGGCCCCAACAGTGTGATGAATTGTGATGAGTCTACTTTTTGGGGACCCTTCTAACAAGAAAGGAATTAGAAAATTCTGAGAACCCTTTAATAAAAATCACAAAGCATCAGAGCCTATGACCAATTCTCAAATTATTTTTACTTTTTGGTACCATTGTTTTCACATCATAAATTGTAATAAAAAATTCTAAGACCAATAATTTTTGGTTTAATTACATTTACTTTAATAATTTTATTCAAAGCTACCATCTCCGTGACTAAATGTGCTGCCAAGTTAATAATATCTCTCAGTTCCATGTTCTACAAAGCCAAAATGGACAAATGGCGCAAAACTCACTTGTGACAGATGGCAATAGTAATTTTATCACATAAACGGTAATGACCGTCACTGCACCAAAACCATTAAAATAATTTCATAAGGCTTAGATGGTACTCTAGAATGAAAAACAAAATAACCCGTTCAGTTCTCCGATCCTATCGACTTATATAGTGACAAAATATATTGCTTTGTGTCCGCGTAGGGACGTTGATGACCTAAACATATCTAAGACCAGTGAGGTTCCTATATAGGATTGTCAATGGCCTCAAATTTATGGATAATCGGTTTATCCTTTTTTCTTGAGATGGCACAAGATCAATCAAATATGGACCTCCGTTGGTTCAACCCCAGTTTATTGTTCCATTGATACTGGTATATTCAGCAGTCATATACCAGCCATCGTTTTTGTTTAGTATTTTTCAAAGCTACAAACCTTCTAGGCCTTTCAGGCATCAGCTACACAAGATCAAGAATAATTTTTGGAACTAAAGATGGTTGTAAGTGGCAATTCTGTGGGTAAATATGGTTTATGATGAGAGGGCCCATTGAGATTGCTCAAAATTTGTGTTTGGCACCAAGCGAATGGGCACCAAGAGTCAAATGCATTACAACACCGAATGAGTCCATGTATACGGTGTCTTCATGGATGTCGATAGTGTAATGGTGTTGGGGTTAGTCTTCTAAACCTTATTTGTTCCCATTACCAGATGGGATTCCTCTGGACTGCCCAGGTTATGTGAACTTTGTCAATGACCAGGTTCCATTTATGCAGCACGTCACATTAATTCATATAATTGTGGAGTGGTCCTTGCAACTCGATTACAAGTATTACTTCATTTCAGTTGCCTTCACAGTCCCTATAATGTGACCACATTCAACATCTTTGAAATTTGGACATGATTGATAAAATACACCACTGGCAGTGATCATTTGTGTTCCAATATGAGTTTTGAAGAGTAACTAAACGTTCAACAAACTTCTGACATGTCATAGTGACATGTCAAAAGTTTTGACTGGTGGGGGTCCGGACACTGAGAAACCGACCGATTGCTAAAACGAAGCATCAGAAGTGCTCGTGTGAGGGCTGAGCCGCTCTGTTTGTGTTTGGCTTTTTCCGAAAAGCCGATGTAGCGGTGTACGGGCTCATAGACTTTCTATTGAGCCCTTACACCGCTACATCAATTTCCGTAAAAAGCCGACAAGAAACAAATCAAAACTTTTGACATGTCACTATAACATGACAGAAGTTTGTTGAACGTTTAGTTACCTTTTAAGCTATTTCCTTGTAAGTTAAAGCACTTTGTGTTTGGGAGTGCCAAGAGCGGATTTCACTTGGTTTTTAATCATTTTGCATCTGCTTTTTTTCCTGTCCTCTATTGTCCCAAGTTGAATTCTAAAAATGGTCCCTGAGTGGGCTGTGCGATGGATTGTACGGCCAGGACACACGTTGTTCACTGATAGACGTCTGACACTGGCATCCTTTTTAAAAGAGAAGCCAGCCCGGTGCCGATTTCGCTAATCACCCGCACCGGTGGAAGCCACATCTGGCCATACCTAAATGTAGCACTATATGCTGACTACTCAACCAAATGGAATGACCATGTAATACATGGGTGTGTCCGGTATGCCGCTCTGAGCTAGAACAGGGACTCTTTTCTATGACGTCCATATGGTTTAAATGTAACTATAATCAAAACATGATCATCACTTATTAAAAAAATAAAATTCTACGTTTAATGTTTTTAACAAAGTAAATATAATTTTTTTATTGACTCCAGACATTTTGGGTTGTATTGTAATAATAATAATAATAAAAAGCCGTTCCCACTTTTCAACAGTACTACTGTATATACTGTATATGCTGCCGTGTACAACAGGAACTCCTTTTCTCTGCTGATCACACATTTTCTCCAAAAACAGTTTTTGAATTTATAGATTTATTTGTCCTCCATTATATCTAAATATTAAAATAAAAAAAATACATAGTATTACTAGTGATGCATTCTGGGTACTTAATTATTGACCAATTACCAGTTCCTTACAGAGAGAGGACCATTTGCTCACATACTTTACAGCACCTATTGGGTTACATGCTTAGTCATCTGGTACACTCCAATAATATTGAAGATCTGTGTTCATATGGGGCACAACTGGTCGGTAGAACTATTGGACATAGACTGTCTGAGATTAAAAAGAGGGTCTAATTTTTCCCTAGAAATAGCGCCACTACTGTCCAATGGCTATATCTGGTATTTCAGGTGAATAGGGCTGAACTGCAATACCGCACATAATCCATATATAGGAGTGATATTGTTTCTCTGCTGCCTTTGCTACCGGCACCAAGAACATCTCTACAATCTTCTTGTAGTTTTCCATTTTTGGTAATTTTTTATGTATGTTATTAAGGTATTACTTGCACCAATGAATTTGAATGGGGAAGACAAAAATCTCTTCGATTCCCTGGAGCTATGCTTTTCATGTCCTGATCTAAATTGTAGGTTTCCTTTATCCTGGTGATGGCACAGTCAGTATTTTAGACCCTTCCTCGCGTTCTATCAAATGCTGCGTGCTTCATCTGCAATATCTTCCATTACAAATTTGAGGAATGGTAAAAAGTTAACACAATGTGGGTTCAGGAAAATTTAAACCTAAATACGCATTATGGAAGACGTAGGATGGTACACGTTAAAGCAAATATTTTAAGTTAGCCGCCCCTGACGACTAACTGATCACAGGGGTCCCTTTGAGGACCAGTAGGTCCTCATTTCTCCTGAAGTGATCATGCAGAGAAAGTGAAGCATTATTCCCATCGTACTTGATGCAACCACTAAATGCCATGATCGTACCTATTTATAGAAAATTTTACTGAAACACCCGTTATACCATCCTTGCCATAGGGCGGCGTAACAGAAGAAAGCAGCCGTTTTATTGTAGCCTCTTCTGTTTTTGTTTTATTTTTGGCAAGAAACCATTCAAAAGACTCTGCAAAAAGTTACTCCAAAAGTGTCATTAGGAGACCTTCTTAATTATCATTACTACAGTAAAATGCATACATTTAATTGCCTTTTATAGACTTCTTAATGTTCGACAACTAAATTGTTCTATAAATGGCGGAGTTCGTCAAACGTGTTAATGTCCACCCCGATTTTTTAATAGCAGGAGCCCTTATACATGTACACATGTATTCATAGGATATAAGGGAACTGAAAAACAAGGTGGTCTTTTGGGGAGGTTTCACAGTGTGTGTATTATATATATTTTACATATATATATATATATATATTCTGTTTACAAGGCACATACATGAAGACTAGTGTGAATCCTTGGAACATAAGCTTGCATAGAGTTGAACCATTGTATGTAAGTTTTTTTTTGTTTTTTTTTTTTTATCTTGAAGTGGTTGTCTAACAACAGTAGTACCTGTCTATAGGCCCTATTAGAACACATGGATTTAATAGAAGAGGATCGTTATGTAGGAGCGCTTCCCATGCAGATATAGCCCGTTCATGCATTACATGGTTGACCATTCATTTGAATGGCTAGACTGTAATGCTACGTTTCTCCTGTAGTGGCCGCTGCAGCAGAAGATCTAAGACCAGATGTGGCTTCTCTTGGCAAATCATTGGACGTGAAGGAAGCCGGATCATCAGTTGATCACCAGGTCACTTCTATTTAAAAGGTCTTAAGACAACACTTTTAATATAAAGGAAATAAACAAATATATAATATAATTAATAAATTGAGCGACTGGGAAGGTTACTGAAATATTTGTGATTTTGTAATTGGGTCATCTTTATGCTTATTTTTTAGTTTTACCTAGCCAGAGAAGGGTAAATAATAATGAGTGTGTCTATACTCATTAAGTTTTGCTTTAGTCTTAGCAAGGTGTCTGGTGAATACAGATATTATTTCGATAGTTGTGCAACTATCAGGCGGCGAACAAGCAAACACTCATTCATGGGCTGATCGGCTCGTTTATGCGGCCAATAAAAGGGTCGCTAGTCGGCAGCACATCCTCCTGTGTAAAGATAATGCAAATGTATCCTGACGAACGATCTGAGTAAGGATCACTTGTTTCCATATATAACCGATCATTGCTCCGTGTGAAAGGATCAAACCAGCACTAATCGACGATCAGCACTCTTTTCACGGTCCTTATTGGGCCGAGTAAAAGGACTTCGCTGGCTGTAGACCTCAATTTGCAAGTCAAGGTTGTATGTTACCATGTCATTTTGAAGTGAGTACTTTTCCTTTTGCCAAATAATACACATAAATAATTATATTCAAATTTATAGGAAAAAAAAAGGTTTGGTGCATCCATAAAGTTTGATAGAGGCAAAAAAAATGTTGACTCCGACATCAATCTCCTCACTCAATGGGAAAACAAAAAGTTTGAGACTTCCAATATATTTTTGAAACAAAAACGTATTTCATGTCATTGGATCGTTCTCCAGACTCTTAAATTAACATCATTCTACATCTCTAAGACATCACAGCTATAAAACATCACGAGGGGCAAATCGGAGCCTGTCTTCCAAACGCAGTTTTTTTAAGAATATGTATAACTTATAATAATGTCATTTTTGATTGATAAGCGACCTTGAGAGATGGAGTTGGCAATCACGAATCTAAAAATGTTCGCCAATAAAAATACCAATCGCTCTTGATACCAACCATGAGTTTTCTCATAACTGCCACAGTGCATGCTACATGTGTTTTTTGGAATAAAAAAAAAATATATATATTATTGCTTGCTGAATGGTAGCAGTAAATGTTATAAGCTGAATCAAAAGTTTTTATTCATTCTTTTTTTTAAGAAACAGGATGCTTTTTCAATTGATTTTCTGATGTCCACATATAGCTTCATCGAAAACTGGAGAATCTCAGAGATCACCTGCAAAGCAATGACAAAGGATACTCTCTCCGAGTAAATGTACGATTTAACGTTGCGAATTTTATTCATTTCTTTATTTTTCTTAATTTTTTTTTCATGCATCTGTATTTTTCTTTTCATTTATGACAGCCAGTTACACCAACAATCTAAATATTCACAACCCTCATTAAGCTTTCCCTATTTTTCCATTTAATTTGTTCATTTGTGTATATTTTAATTTAGCAGGGGTTTCATTTGAATATGCAGAGACCGATATGGACTTACAAAGTACTCGGACTATATGTCTTTATGCATGGAAAACTATTGTTGAGTGTACTCCATTGTACCATTGTCCGTTAATATTAAAATACACCATACACCAAGACAAACCCAAAACCTTAAAAGCCGTCTTCGATTGTAGTACAACCTCCCCCAAATTCCCAGTGATCCAGCAGGGTGTCCTCGCATGCAAGAGTAGCCAGCATAGAGGGACTTGGGTGGTTACCAGTTATTTTCCCTCTCTATAGACATGAGATATTTTTGGGCCGAAGGGTTACGGTCCCTGACTTCCCGTTAGCTAACATGCCCATTCGGCTTGACCACATAGACATACCATTTCGAGATGAGTGGCTGCCAAAACTGTTGCTCATCTCTAAGAGTTTTCTCATCAGAGGAAGTAGTTATCGCACAGGTTGTTCGTTTGGGATTAAAAACCAAAAAATCACAGGGTATCGCCTTGTTCCCGTCGTGTTAAATGACAACAAAATAATTTTGATAATTTGACAATCAGCGGTGCAATATAGATCTCACCTTCTAGGACCACTGTGAGTATGACTTGCGGCTTTAAAATGTTTTTAGCATTTTTACAAAAGATAATCTGGGTTTTACACTGATGGTTGATGTATATTCCATGTTCCAAAATATTTTTGTAGAATGTTGAGTTGAAGTCGAGATGAAAACTGACATTTTAGCTTTAGGCCAGACCTATGGAGCCACCTAAGTTTCACCGGAATGGGACTATTCTGGAGATCCCTCACTATACCCTAGTAGTCCTCAGCTGAAGCCTGTGCTGACCATGACCACATAATAACAGAGTCGCTATGTCACGACCACACAAATTACAGTTGGGGGTAAGTAGGCATCAAAACATTGAGAAGGTGGGGTGCCGCATAGCAGCAGGTTGTTGGACGTACACAATTTAATGATTCACTGTGTAAATGATAAGTCATTGGATTGTGACCCCGGTCTGTTTTGTCATGATTTAGTTTCCGGTGCACGGTAGTGGCGTGACTTGGTGTCATTCGGAAATGTTTCGTTTTGTGGGTTTGTACGGAAATTTCAATGTGTATGTGTCCATGTCTGTATATTACTAATAATTCATAAGTGTGAAATTACTTATAAGTGACAAGTCTAATGCTATGTTCTGGGATGACATTTACAGGATATAAAGGAATTTAAAGAAAATTCTGGTCTAGATAGTGGGAATTTGGAGAGGTTCACTGAATTTATCAGGTCAAGGTCGAGTGGTAGCCTAGGGTACCAATGGGGGGGGGGGGGCGAAGTTTTTGGATATAGAAATGCTCTGCCTTTAAATAGATTTGTACAGTCAATTAGAGTTTAGCTGTGTGCCAGAAGACCACTATAAACAAGAGATCGCGCATCGGTGATGAGAGGGGCCCATTCTGAAACCCCTTGTTTGGGCTCCAAAGAGAGCACATCCCGCCTCATAATACAATGGACAGACTAAATTGACCTGCCAATTCTTTTCTGCTGTAAAATTCTATGTTTCTATATTTACAGCATACGTTTATAAGTATACCTTTAACAACGGATCAAGTGTCTCGTATTTTTTCCCTATCATTACATAAATAACGGTTAGGACAAGACCTTGTTTTTCTTCAGTCTGCTATCCATATTTTTTGTGGATAGCATACTAACCCATTCATTTATCCGGGGCCATGCACACCTCCGTTTTTTTTGCGGATCCGTTGTTTTCTTACACAAATTATAGAACATGTCCTATCCCTGTCCATTTTTGCAGACCCGTGCCACCAGTGAAGTCTATGGGTCTGCAAAAACAACGGCAGCACATGGTGTGTTGTCCGCATTTTAGGGATACATTGCTAGGAAAAACCTGAGAAATCTGATCACGTGACCTTCCTATGGGTGTGGACCGTGAAATACAGATGACATACGCATACAACACAGCGATAATATACGGACATACAGAATGGTTGCGGAAGCAACTCGGAGGCTTTACAGGACCAAGTACGGACACTAGAATCTGTAGTTTGTGGCCCGATCAGTGGTCGGGTGCGTGAGGCGGTGGCCATATTGGAGACACCCACTTCCTGTATTGTCTGTATAGATAGTGCAGCAGGGTGTGTGTGCGCTTTATGGCAGCTGCACCGAATGGGTGTAAATGGTCACAGAAATGTCAGCAGACTATGACACTCTCCATGAATTGATAGAGTGCAACCTCTTTCCTAGAGACTAGGGAGTGACAGGGCAAATACTTATCTGTGTGTATAGTGCTGCTGTCTTGCTTTACTGTATATATGACTCCAGCAGTATAATTGAATTATCATATAATCCCCTGCCCTCTATTGATAATGAGAAGGCTCTGCTAATCTGTTCCAGCCTCTATACCAAAGCTGACAAGTGAGCTGCAGAAAACAGGAAATGCCAGCCTATTGTGTGTTTTAATATTTTTTCAACATATTCACGTCCTACCTTTTAAAATAGCATTAAACATTAAAATATAGAATTCTACATTCACTAAATGTTTAAATTAAAAAAAATTATATATCCCCCCCCCCCCCCGCAAAAACAAACAAACTCTTATTTAAAAAAAATAATTATTATTTCGATTTATTAAAATATATGTGAGGATGAAAGTAAATGTGTCCATTATGGAAATTATTTCCTATTACTAATTAAATTTGTAATAATTTTAAGTTTGTCCTTGTAAGAGCTCATTTTGTCAAATAATGTTTGTTGACAGATGCAGGGACAGACTAGCGTACCAGAGGACCCCCCCGGTGGGCCTAAACTCTCAATAATAGGCCCCGAAGGTCCAGCAGAGGACAACCCCATTTGCAGTCAATTACTTTCCTCTAGAGTCTATTTATTATGGATTGATTCACAAATAACCTATTCGACCTTATTGATGATATGTCTGCAAATGTTAGTGATGTTTTTTTTCACTGACCTAAGTAAGACTCCAGTTCAAAACTATTATTTTTTTGTTCTCATTTTTCTCTTCAAAATAGTTTTTAGTGTATAGTTTTATTAAACCTTAAATATTTCAATTAGTACTTTCACTTTTTTGTATATGTTGTAGTTTAGCGTGGTGTCTATTGTGTTATGTATAAACGGTATATCGAACGTGCCATAATATGTTGTAGGGTTAGGCTCTGTTCACATCTGCGTTGGGGGCTCCGTTAAGGGCCTCAGCCGCAGATCCGGCAGAGATTACCAGTAACAATAGCGCAGCACACTGTACCCTTGTTTACGGTAAAGCCTCAGACACCTCGACGGTAAGCTAACAGAACCCATTAAAGTCAATGGGTTTCGTTGGCCACCGGTGGTGTCTGTAGTGCAACGGAAGTGTCGCTTACGGTTTTCCCTTGTTCTGCTCCTCTGACGGAGCAGAGCAACGGAAAGCCCTGACTCAGGTGTGAACATAGACTTAGGTTGCTTCTAAAGTCATCAACTGAATGGCAAATAGAGAATAAAAGTTGCACAAAATTACAATGTCACTTGTGGCATATGTGAGTCATTTTAAAATTATTTTTTTTTATTAAGAAATTCTTAGGAAAAAAAATCAACGAAGCAAGCTTATGCTGTTACTTCAATTATGACCAAATCTTAACGAAGTGTGCTTGTACCTTTGCCCCTAAATGGCTGCATATTAAAAAAAAATATATATTTACAAATTTACTTAATGGGATTTTCCTATAATCATTATTTATCCCCTATCGATAGGACAGGTGATAAATATCTGATTGGTGGGGGTTTGACAGCTGGGATCACTACCAATCACGAGAACGGACTTCCCTCGCCGTTCCTGGGAGCCCCATAGGAATTGAGCGGTAGTGCGCATTCTTGACCACTGCTCCATTCATTTCTATGAGGCTGCCAAGCACTACCTTCAGCAGTCCCATAGAAATTAATGGAGCGGTGGCCAAGCACTACCTTCAGCAGCCCCATAGAAAGTAATGGAGCAGTGGCCAAGCACGCACGGTACCGCTCCGTTCCTATGGGGCTTACACTGATGGCAAGGTAAGCCCGTTGTCGTGATCGGTGGGGTGATCAGCAGTCGGTCCCCTACCAATCAGATATTTATCCCCTATCCTGCGTACAGCCGACACTTCACTGTAACAGCCGATAACTTCGATCCTGGCCATTTAACCACTTAGATGTCGTGGTCAATAGCGAGCGCAGCATCAAAGCCATAAAGAGAGGGAGGTCTCCCTCGTCACTCTGAAGCGATCACGAGATGCCAATAGTTGCCATGGCAGTTTGTGGGCTTAATGCTGGAGGCAAGGCTTTGTAGGAGCTGGTTTAAATTACAATACACTGTAATAAAGTGTATTGTACAAGTGATCAAATGATCACTTGTTCATGTCCCGTAGGGGGACAAAAAAAAAAAACTGATAAGTCAATTTTTTGTAGTAAACAAAAAATTTAAAAGTACATCATAAAAAAACAAATCGATTTGGTATCTCCGTAATCATAAACAGAAAAAATGGGACATAAAGATCATCAAAACCACAAAAAAGGCCATACTCACTAGGTAGGTGGGTGGGTGAAAACCCGTTCCCATCAGGACGCAGACGGGTCAAAGAATGCTGCAGAAGGAGTGTGCATTAAGTAGTGATAGCCCCTCCCACTAGTCTTGAGGGGAGTGGCGGACTAAGTGCTCAAAGGTGTGCGATAAATGAGTGTCAGTGTAGTGCTAGGGTGTGAATGGATGGTAAAAAATAAATATGTATGTATGAAAGTGTCAGAACTGTGTAATAATGTAATAAAAATAAATAAATAAATAAATGTGATGAATAGGGGTCAGTGCTGTGAATAGTACATGGGGTGTCAGTACTATGTGTAATACGTGGAGGGATAATGTGCTGGTCGTCAGGCATGGCGTATCTTGCCGAATAACAGCCTATTTGTAACGCCGCTAGTGTTAGCTAAAGCGGGCTGCTCTGCATTCCAAACCAAACGCCAGCACATCATGCCCTCCCAGCATATAAGACCCGGCTGCGTCCTGAAAAAAAGTGTAGTATACGTAGTAAGAAATATCCATGAAACATGGGGTATTAGTTGTTATTTTGGCCAAAATACGCAAAGCTCGCAACCCAACGTCAAGGGTCCCCAGTGCCTTGCGAGTCCCTAACCAGAACTTTTCGTTCCTAATTTAAAAACACAAACAGAAAAAATGGGACATAAAGATCATCAAAACCACAAAAAAGGCCATACTCACTAGGTAGGTGGGTGGGTGAAAACCCGTTCCCATCAGGACGCAGACGGGTCAAAGAATGCTGCAGAAGGAGTGTGCATTAAGTAGTGATAGCCCCTCCCACTAGTCTTGAGGGGAGTGGCGGACTAAGTGCTCAAAGGTGTGCGATAAATGAGTGTCAGTGTAGTGCTAGGGTGTGAATGGATGGTAAAAAATAAATATGTATGTATGAAAGTGTGTAATAATGTAATAAAAATAAATAAATAAATAAATGTGATGAATAGGGGTCAGTGCTGTGAATAGTACATGGGGTGTCAGTACTATGTGTAATACGTGGAGGGATAATGTGCTGGTCGTCAGGCATGGCGTATCTTGCCGAATAACAGCCTATTTGTAACGCCGCTAGTGTTAGCTAAAGCGGGCTGCTCTGCATTCCAAACCAAACGCCAGCACATCATGCCCTCCCAGCATATAAGACCCGGCTGCGTCCTGAAAAAAAGTGTAGTATACGTAGTAAGAACTATCCATGAAACATGGGGTATTAGTTGTTATTTTGGCCAAAATACGCAAAGCTCGCAACCCAACGTCTGCGTCCTGATGGGAACGGATCTCCGTAATCATGTTGACCCGCAGAATAAAGTTAACAATAGATAATATTTCAGTTTCCCAGTACATTATATGGTACATTAAATGGTGCCAAACTACAACTCGAACAGTACAAGATAAGCCCTCATTAGGCTACGTCGACAGAAAAATAAAAAAAGTTATGACTTTTGGAAGGCGGGGAGGAAAAATGTAAAAATCGAAAAATGCCTGCGCGGGCAAGGGCTTAAAGCAGTTTTCCAGATAAAGAGATCAAAATCCACTGCAAAGAAATAGTTAAACCATAACATTCAGACTCCCATTAGTTACCACTAGAGGGAGCTTACTGCACACTGTTTATACATTAAGCGCAATAATAAAACAGTATGCAGTAAGCTCCCTCTAGTGGTGACTGTAGGAATCCAGAATTGTACATTTTATCACCATGTCTTTTAAGGGGTTTTGGAGCTTTGCGTTCGGGAAATGGCGCTCCGACCTCTATAAAGTTACATTAAGAAATTTATCAGCACAGAATTTTGGACCTATTTAGATAAAAAAAGAATGTTGGGTGGAACATTTTAAGTTGGTATTATATATTTAAAGTGGAACTCAACAAGAAAACACTTCGCTGCCGAGTCAAAATGTATGGACTCCCCTGGTAATTCATAGAAACTGGTAACTAAGCAGCAGATGAGCGATATTCATTTCACAGGTCAAAAAAGAATCAAAATATCAGCAGCATACGGTATGTTGGTTATGCTAGAGCATAATATTTGGCAGCCTCCGGTAATTAATGTATCACACGGAGCATTAGTTCCACCTTAAACTCATGGTATATTATTATATTCCCGTACATACAGGTAAATTAAAAAAAAAAAATGTATGCTAGTAAAAGACTATGCTGTAGTAGTCTCCAACCTGTGGCAAAGCTATAACTCCCAGCATGCTGGGGGTTGTAGTTTGGTAACAGCCGGAGAGCCACAGGTTGGAAGCCACACCTATGATTCATGGTTCATTATCCCAAGCTCGTTGTATGGAGGACATTTAAAAAAAAAATCAAATTTACCAAATTTTCTATTTTCAAAAATTACTTCTAATTTATTATGTTACTATTTATGTTTATTAACTTTGTTTTTTGTATCCCAGTATGTACCTTGTATGTAAATTTGTCATTCAATAATTGTTTTCAAGGCTATCGCCAAAGTGAAAATCGGTATTTAGTGTATAAACTTTGTCCATGTTGAGCATATATATTTTTAAAAAAAATTGTGTTTTTTTTTCTATTTTGTTGTATGTAGTTTCCCCATGGCAAAAAAAAAAAACAACCCTCTAGTGATCACCGGCTCCCATAAAATTCTTTAAGGGCATCAATAAAAGTAACAATTTGTCTAACTGAAGAGCAAAGTCCTTTTGTCTGTGATTCTAAATGAACCCCCTGCTATTGTTTTTGTGCTGGATCCACATTTCTCGAATTTCTTCTGAAACTTTTCTGTTGACTCCATTCCTTATTTAACCGTGTTTTCTTTTCCCTCACTGCACTACCAGGCTCGGCTTCCTTCCTGCTCATCCACCTATAGTGTTTCGGAGGTATACTTGCACGTATTTTCTTTTTCTTTCCACGTAGTTCACGCGCTCACCTCCACCGTGTGTTTATTTTTTTTGCCTTGAACTCTGCAAAAGTTGGGGAAAAAACGTTATTGTATCGGACAATTTCTCGCTCTTTGCATGCTCACCTCGCTCTTGTGTTTAACATTGTTTGATTTTCACTGTGGCTGTTCGTAAATATCACAATGTAGATCGTATCGAAGGGCCTGTTCACATCAACGTCGGGGTTCCGTCGATCGGTTTCCGATAGACCTTTCCGTCAGGGGAACCCATCAACGGAAAGGCATATCTTCCGTTTGCATTACCATTGATTCCAATGCTAATGCTTCCGTTGCAAATGGTTTCTATTTGTTTCCTTTCCCTAAGGTTCCGTTTTTTTTGGCGGAAACAATAGCACAGTTGACTACTCTATGGTTTCCGGGAAAAAAACGTAAGCCTTTCGGAACGGAGACCATTTGCAACGGACGCATTAGAATTGAAATCAATGGTAATGTAAACGGAAGCTGTGGTTTCCGTATGCCTTTCCGTTGATGGGTTCCCCCGACGTAAATGTCTAGCGGAACCCCGACGCTGTTGTAAACACAGCCTAAACTGCTGACTTTTCATCCACCCAAAAATATTCAAAAAATCAGCTTGTGTCCTTGCTTAGACCCATTGATTGGCTGTTTATGCCCTTATGTTTTTGAAATTTTTATGATTTCCGGTTTTCCTTAATTCATTGATGGTCTATCCATAGATAAACGGGTAGGCGCCTCCACCAATCCGCAGAATAAAGGGGGCCATAATGCTTGCTGGAGTGCCGTGGCCCCTTCAATGCTTTTCCAGGCACAGTGACATGTGCCGATCAATAAGGATAGGCGATTAATGCATATTTCTTGAAAACTTGGATTAAATATATTTTAATGAAATATGCAAAAGTGATAGAAAATATGACTATATTTTACCTTAAAATAGTTTTCCGGGATGTAAAAATACAGTTAAATTGACTGAAAATGTTTAAGGTTGAAAAAAAACTGTAGTATTGATTTGGCACCGATTCCACATCGCTAATCCCGGTCTTTCTTGTTTACAAATTGTTCATATCGTGACATGATGTCAATGTGACATCAAGTCACATGATCATAGTGGACAATAGTGACATCAGCAAGGACAAGGCGTCACCACTACAGGCCTCGATTGGCTACCATAGTCGCTTCATGTCATTACAGTTACAAATAAGAAGGACCAGAATCGGCGGCCAAGGAACAGTATAGAATCAATAAAGTATATTACAATTCTTTGTCTTTTAACATTTTTTGCATATACTGTATATATATTTTTTTTAAATTACTTCCCAGAAAACCCCTTTAAAAATAGTTTCAACCCTAAAAATTCAGGTGTGGCTGCAGATAACCACAATATTCTCTTCCCACCATGTCAGCTTCAATAGGCTCCAGGAAGCTGAGATATGGGGTTCTTACTGTAGAGCTGCTTTAGCTATCCTTGTGACATGGAGAGAACACTATGGTCACTAGTGACTTTCTTTACCAGATTAACCAATTAACGGGCTCTGCCGGGTCAAAACGTGACTTTCTGCTGTTAGGACCCCACCAAACATCTCCCCATATCTCAGCTTCCTGGATCCCTGTGAGTATGACATAGGAAAAGTATGTGTGTGTGTGGAGTTTTTACCATGTTACTCTCCAGTTTTTTGTTTGGTACCATATTAGACTTAAGTTCTTTGGTACCATGGGCTCAAACTGCAAACTGAATAGAATCATCATTTCTAGTGTACGACATGGCCTTTATGGGGGCTCTCTTTGTTTCTATAATTAAAGTTGCTCACACCTTGTACTATATTTGATATAGTAATTCAGTCCCATAGAGCAGATCTCGAGACTTCGGCTCCATTGACATACCTGGTTGATCTACTTACAACGTGGTCCACAGGAAAAAATAAATCAAGTCATAAAGGCTGGTGGGATGCTGTGAAGTCATTGTGAGAGCTGTTTTCTAAACTGATGGACTAATCCTCTCAATTGGTGTTTACAGATTTAGATCACGAACGTTTAAGGTTACATTTAAGTGTCTCCGAGACGTTGGAAGGGCTGTACAAGACTGGAACAAGACTTTTCCCAGAAACAGCGCCACTTTTGTCCATGGGTAGTGTCTGGTATTGCAACATCCCCATTCACTTGAGTGAGGCTGAGCTGCAATACCATACGTTGACAAGAGTGGCGCTGTTTCAGTAAAATAAAAATCAGACCTCTTTTGTTAATCTCATACAATCCAATAAAGCAATCTATTTAGCTTATTCCCTTACATTATAGTGATGCCAAATTATATCTTAATTGAAATAGTTACCTAACAATTCTCAAATGTTGTATTAGTGATAGTGTTGCAATAATAACAACCATCACAATCCGCTCGGAATTTTGAATTCAATGTCATTCCCCCGCAGGTACTATCAGCAGAATACAGGCTCCATTTAGTCAAGACTGGATTCTCATGATGCAGAGTCTGTTGTGATGTGCTACCAGAGATCATAGGAGAGACTGCTTCTGCAATTGGGCAACCCCTTTCCATATGTTCTAGGTCGGCATATGGACGACATAGAGGGGGGATTCCCTTGAAGTGGTTTCAGGCGCTATTAAAAGCCCTATTCTTACAGAGTCCCTTATCATTGATTCTTAAAGGGGACTCGTCACCCCTCCTGACATGTCTATTTTGTATTCTCCCTAAAATAACAATTCTGGAACATATTTTCTTAGAACTCTGTGTTGTGCTGTTCCTCTGTTATTCCTCCTAAGAATTTATGAACATTTTGACAACTGGGTGTAAACAGTTGGGGGTGTGTCCCTACAAAGTCTGACACTGTCCAATCAGTGCTGACAGAGTGAGACTGTGTAGGGACACACCCCTTTGAGGGAAATGGTGGCTCCCAGTTGACACTTGATTTACAAAGTTCTAGGTGGAATAACAATGGCTCAATGCAGTGCTAAAAAAAAAGATGCTCCCAAATTTGTATTTTTTGGGGAGTACAAGTATTTACTAAAGCAGAAATGTCAGGGGAGCTGGCAGGTCCTCTTTAAAATGTAGGGTCAACTGAACATACACAAATATATTAGGAAATTGTATAAATGTACAATTACCTAATGAATTACTATTATCAGATAAGTGGGAGCTTTCCAATATTAGGCAGGTAGGACATCCCATGTGCTTACTGCAAGGCTTGTCTAGCCTGTGCACAGACAGAATACAGACTGCCATAAATGGAGGCCTAGATTCTGCTGACTTTTTACATGGCAGGCACTAGAAATGTCAATGTGTGTTTTCTGATTCACATTATGTGTAATATAGAATTATCCCTGCTTGTTTAAGAAGTGATTTTGATCATATAAATTCTAGAAATGCAAAAAATATTGGGACATTTGTATAATAGCCCTTTTTAACAAATCTACCAGACTCGTGATTATGAGTCCGGCACATCCATGTAGAGAGCACTAGCCCGCCATTTCCCATCATCCTTACTCTGTATACAATGGCTGATGTCACTGCAATGTGATGAGGCGGGAGAAATGTGCGGGGCAGTACTCTACTCATTAATATAGCGGACTCATAAACATGGGTCTGGCATATTTTTCATAAAAGTGGTGTTAGGCAAATGTCGCAATTTTTTTTGAGGTGCAGGTTGTCCTATTAACCCATTTTAAATTGGACATATAATGTGGCGCCCCTTAACTAGGGCAGCATAATTCACGGACAGATCTTCTTTAAGGCTTTGCCAGTTTACTTATTATTCACAATTCACTTTATGGTGCACTTCCTCTCACTTTTTGATTAATGAGGGGTAATCCAGTCATCTGGCCCACCAACCTGATCATCTCACACAGCAGGCATGAATATCCTGGGCATAGCTTTTTTGGCCATGTATATCGTTGACAAATGTCTTTCTGGCTCAAAAATATGGCATAACTTAAGCCGTTTACATATATATATATATATATATATATATATATATATATATATATATATATATGTGGTCTGTATAACTTATATCTATGTATACCTGACCAAAGTTAGCTTCAAGTTCCCCGGCCCCCGATTCAAAATCTATCTTCCACTTGTCAAGTGCATCGAGTGTCGTGGAAATGTACTTCAAAGGAGAGAAGTTCCACATCACTGTACCACCAAAGGAGTGCACGCCTGTACAGAACCTGGTCCATGGTCCTCAATATTGGGCAAACAAAAATGGAGCATGAGAAAGGTCCTGTTGGACTGAAACGTCGCATGGGTGATTATAGGCTGTTATATTTTTGGAAGTGCTGCCTCCGTGGAAAGATACTTGTCACAAATATAAATTTATTTGGATCTTCAAACCAAATGTTGTGGAATAATTCGGCTCAC
This sequence comes from Rhinoderma darwinii, assembly GCF_050947455.1. NCBI lineage: Eukaryota > Metazoa > Chordata > Amphibia > Anura > Rhinodermatidae > Rhinoderma > Rhinoderma darwinii. The sequence continues at coordinate 15,411,888 of NC_134698.1, forward strand.
TTCTCTTTGCAGAATAATTTTAGTTCTGCCACAATGGAGGTCCTTCGAACATGAACTCTCCATATGAGGTCCATCACAGCCCCTCAATGAGGTTCAAGTCAGAACTTTGGCTAGCCCAATACAAAACCTTAAAGGAGTGTTCCAGTTTCCATGCCCCTGCACCATGAAATCAAAGAGCAATCCGTACACTGGCCACCCTGGTCACCCAGAGAGAGAATCTAGTCGTTGTTGTGGTGGTCTTCACCTAATAGGGCATATGGATAGAACTTGTCTACACCAGACAACCCCTTTAGTTTTTTTCTTTTAAGCCATTCAGAGGTAGACTTGCTTGTGTGCTTTGGATAATTTTTTGCTGCATAACCCAATTGCCATTGAGCTTTAGATCATGGACTGGTGACCCGGACATTCTCCAGGATTTTCTGATAGACCCCACTATTCATGGTACCATAAATTATGAGAAATTGCTCACACCATCACACTACCACTGCTATTTTTCAATGTTGGTATGATGTTTTTATTGTGGTATACTGTGTTAGCGTAATGCCAGATGTAACGGGACCCATGTCATCCAAAAAGTTCAATTTTCGACTCATTAGAACATTATCCGAACCCCTAAAGTTTCATCCAGGTTTTGTTTGTTTTTTGCAAATATGAGACAAGTTTTTATGTTTTTGTTGGTTAGCAGTTGTTCTTGCCTTGAAATCCTTCCATGGATACAATTTTTTAATGGTGGAATCATAAATGTTGCGCTTATCGGAGGGAGGTGAGGCTTTCTGTTCTTTTAGATGTTCATCTACATTCTTTTCTACCAGTAAATCTTGAAGGAGAATGTCGGATCATCATTCCTTAAAGCTCAAAGGCCATTTGGTTATGCAGTAAGACAACAATCTGAAGCACCAGAGCCATCCACCTCGGAATGACTCAAAAGAAACAAGATTAAGGTTTTGGAGTGGCCAAGTCCAAAGAGGTATAGCTTGGTATGGGTTGGATTTGCTGAATTTTTAGTAGAACTTGAACCATATTTTGTTCCTTAGAACTTCTGTTCGCTGTATACTATATACAGTGTAGCATTATTTGGATACAAGTAAAATCTTTTTCGACCCCACTTCACACAGACGTAAAGTGACAACTAGCAAGATAATTTTTATATTGTGCGATAGTTTTGTATGATTACATTTTTTTTCAGATTTCAGCACAATTGCAATGTATGTGTTATGTCCTTTGTCCTTTGTCCACCTAGTGTATGGACTTCAACGATTAGAGAAGGTTGAATTTTTTTCATACGATTAGAAGCTGAATTTGTCATAGGGCACAAATCATCGTGATTCACTTGGTTATCCAATCCTCATTTTTTTGTTTTGTTATCTCATTGGACAACACCATCGGAGGACTAACAACTCATATAAAGGCAACTCATGTTATGGCAGTATTAGCTTAGTTTATAGGAGAAGGTACAGAGAGTACAGCTCTGTAGCACTAGGTTACTGAATAAGATTCATTTTATATCCTTTTTTAGGGTACCAAAAAGGTCGGTTGATAGGATCGTAAGTGGGAGATGTTAACTCTTCGGAAGTTGACATACAAGCACCATGATGGGTAGCAGACGAATGGTTACATACAGTTTACCATCTTAGTGTCCCCCCAGAACTTATATCAGAGCTGAGGAAAACCTCTATTTCAACAGTCCAAAAAAATATAGCAAATACCCCTCAAGGCACTACCTTAGAAATATAGCAAATACTCTTAACCTCGATCACATATAAATAGAGCTGTAAGAAAAATCAAAAAGTTACACCAGAATCCTCTTTTATGTTTAAATTTGGCACTACACAAAAAGTCTATAGCTTGCACTGGGAGCTCACCCTTCTCCATTGATGGTTGTGTAAGAGTAGTAAAGTGAGATCTTTTTAAATGGTGCCGTTATCTGGCGTTTATGACATATCCATAGCCGAAGCGAGGCGGTGAAAGAATGGGGAGGTTACAGAAACAGCCGAGCAAGCACATCATATAAGGCCACCTCACCATTTATTCTCCACCTGAATTCGGAGGCCACCAGCTGCCTCATCAGGTGGAATGGGGTAGGGTGATCCCCGTTCCTCAGATAGTTACGGGTCCCAGAGGTTGCACCCACACATATCAGGCATTTCTGGCAAATCCTGTGGCTATGCTTACATATCTGAGATGGTAATATTTTCATCTTAGACATTAAAGGCATATCCACAGGACATACCATAATTGACTGATAGATGCAGGTCTCAGTGGAGAGCGCGGCCGGGAATTACGGAAACAGCTGATCTCGCTGTGCTACGCTGTTTCTCTAGCTCCCATAGAAGTGAATCCACTGGATTCTCCTCCTGGATAGCGGCTACCGGCTGCACCCTCCCAGGCGGGATGGGGGACCCCTGTTTTGGGGAGCAAATGAAATCATTCTTACCATACCTAGCCTAGCCTACATTATCAGTGTTATTCTATTTTCCCTCATTCCACCTCTAACTTGTTGTTAGAAGAGACTAATCCATCTTTCTTCCGCCATCTTGACAGTAAAAATCAATAACTGCAGGAAGTCGCTCTGGTAAATACATTTCCCATGTTCCCTTACCCAGGTACGCAGCAAAAACAAAACCGGAAAAAATATTAATATGGACTCCCTAATGAATACTTTTTTTTTTTTTTTATACTTGAGTTGTCCTTTAAGGTTGCCTAAAATGGTTGAATCCACAAAAAGGTAGCTTCAAAGTATACACATTGTGAAGGACAACGTAATGATTATCTTATACAATTTTGATGAGCATTCCCTACCAATGAATCTTACAGCTCAGAATAAGGGAGACCACCTATGACTGTAAGAAGCAGGTAAGTATACACAGAGGTCGTTCTCAAGGAGACAGGGAGCCGCATTATTTTGTGTTACATTTTCTCGCCATATCATCCCTTCACCCAGCTTATTTTATCCGTGCCATCGACCCAATAAACGTGTTTGTGCCGCAGTGTTTCTAAATAGAAGTGATTGCGAAATTTTTTAACCGATGTGAAATTTTGTGATGCTTATTACTTATCCTGCGAGGATACTCGGTGTGCGTTTGTGTGGACAACAGAATGTGGTCATGTATCACCTGACATTATTTCTTTATTTTTTTTTTATTAAAGAAACCACTTGATAAAAAAACAATCGCACATTTTTTTTCCAGGACATTTGGATTGCTGCCCCCTCCTTTTCTCAGGTTGTATTTTTGACTTTCCGTTTCATAGATTCTGTGGTTTTGCTTTGCTTCAACTCTTTTACTCTTCCATATTGATTGTTGTAGTGTGTGTATCGTGTCATTGGTCTGGGGATTTGTGATGTGATGTGATGATTGTGTATATTTTTTTTAATTTATTACACTTCTTCATTGGCTTTAACGGGATTGTCAAGGATTAGAAAAACATGGCTGCTTTTTTCCTCAGAAATAGCACCACGCCTAGCCTTGGGCAGTGTCCTGTATCGCAGCTCGACTCCAACTTCAATACCACACACAACCTGTGGACGGGTGTGGCACTGTTTTTGGAAGCTCACAGCCATGTTTTTCTAATCCTGGACAACCCCTTTAAGTGAGCACCCATGTGATTCCATTACGTCATCAGCCATTCATTTAGAAAGAATACATGGACTGTTGTGGAACTGGTCACTTGCTTCTGTTATGCCACATTAGTCCTTTTAGACTGTCCATAAAAATATCACTTGTAATATATCCGTGATACAGTACATGTGTGTATGAGGTTTGTGTTATCAGTATCGGTGTCATAGATCAGATTCTTGTGCTATGTCTTAGCCTACTCTTTAAAGACTGGGCTGTCGAAAATCCATTTTTGCTCATTTCACCACCCTCTCCCACACTCCATGGACATAATCGTGCCCTTTTTGTATACATCCACTATATCCTTCTATGTGTTCTGTAATAGAATGGTGTTTGTATATGTGTGTACAACCTGTATCTTCACCTTTTACTCTGCACGTGACTCTTGCTGTGGTGTATACACACATATATACTCGTTCAAGAACCCGTTGTATTCATTTTTGTTTCGTTTCGCACTTTGACCTCTCTTCTTACAAAGAACTTGGGACTATATAGTATATATTGCATATAAATTATGCATTTACTGCAATAAAGTATACAATAGATGTCTATATATGTTTTATGGTTGTACGTTGTAAAATGACTCTCGTATTGTATAATAGTTATCGTACAGGTGACCTGTATAACTACCAAAACTAACCACCGTAGAACACCATTGCCAGCATTGATATCACAGCGGAGCCCCTGGCAAAAATGTTTTCATTATGGGGGAACCCCTACAACTAGACCATCCCTGATATAAAAGTGACAACTGTTTCTGTCTTCTGGGGAACCCCTAGCCAGATATTGCCCAAGGGTACATGTATCATAGAGAAAGCCACCTCAGCTGCTAGGTGGCACAGGTAGAGGAGGAAGTCCATGTACAGGTTGTCCTAACTTCTGTCTCCAGGGATTATATTAATCCGGGAAGGGCTCCTCATCACTGTTGAACTAGTAGAACTTGTCTTGGGGGTCTCTTAGCCCTTCAGTCCCGCATTACAATAAAGGAAGGTAGATGATGGTAGAAACCAGCCCCAGGAATGGCCACATCTTTTTATGGGGCCTTTTCCTTCACGTTCTCCTTGATATCTACCTTTATTGTTTTTTTGGACACACAACTTTTTGTATTATTTTTTACATAGCTTGTCAACTGGTCAATTAATGTTCATCGTTTTACAGTCTCTTTATTGTTGAGTACTTCCTTTAGATTCATATTAAATAGATTATGCCTTTTTGATGGTGAACATACTGTCCTACAATATCATACTTTTATAAAAACACAACAGTGTTGCACCTCATGCACTCGACTCTGCGCCGTCCTGGTCACGTCAGTGATCCGAGGAAAGATAGGACATGTTCTATCTTTCCCCGGATTGGAGACTCGGACCATTTTTCACAGACCCGATTTACCCGCTAAAGGGAATAGGTCTGTGAAGACTATCGGAAGCCGTCCAAAACTGCCCGAGTGGCACAACGGTCGTGTGCATGAGGTATAAGTGAGAGTAACCAAGAAAATTCAACTTAGCCTTGGGAACTAAAGGGTAACATCTGAAAAAGTAAAAATCTAGAAGGTATGAGACTGTTTAGAGCAATGGGAATGTCATTCAGAAATATTTGTCCGTTGTTGTTGCCTGACCTAAAATATTGTGGTTCCTTTCACTGTTGAGGCACTAAGGGAGCTTCACATTGAGGCCAGATTAAAGTGTGTCGGCGTATTATTTAACCCACCCTGTTGTTCCATGGGAATTTTGATGTACAGTCCAACTATTTACATCAGGACCATCGGGCAGTATAAATATGTAAGTGGTCGGATCGTTTTATGCAAGGTGATCGCCTGAAATTTTATTAACAGGGTGGTTGGTCTGACCTGCCTATTTATAAAGAGATATTTGCTAGGATAGGAATGATTTTTCAGGATATATATATATATATATATATATATATATATATATATATATATATATATATATATATTCCATTATAGCAAAATGCAAGCCTCAACAATAATTATTAAAGGGTAACTAAACTTTTTTAAAAACTTTTGACATGTAAGAGATTTTGATCGATGGGGGTCCAAACACTGAGGCCCCCACCGATCGCTAAATCGAAGCGGCAGAAGTGCTCGGGTTTGTGATGAGCCGCTTTGTATGGACTTATAGGCTTTCTATCGAGCCTGTACACTACTCAGAGGAAAGGCAATCATAAACAATGCGCCAGAACGCTCACCGGAGCACTACTGCCGCTTCATTTTATTAATCGGTGGGGTTCTCAGTGCTCGGACCCCCCACTGATCAAAACTTCTGACATGTCACTATGACATGTCAAAATTTTAGTAACACTATGATGGTTCCATGTTTACATAGTACAGTCTTAAGGTGCCCTTACATATTAAAATGAAAGTCGTCCGAACCTGTGGGAGATAAGTGGCATCCGGCAACAGCTTATTCCCCTCCTAATTGCAGTGCTGTTGACAGAATTAGTGTTCGACCAACAACTTTCTAAAGTGTATGGAAACCCCTAGTAACTGATAGAGGGCAATTTTTGGGGTACGTCAAATCTTCCGGTCTGGGGATATAACCATCTTACCCATTTATATGGAGATAATTGCAAACACTTGGCTTTGCATTTTCCCTTTACCCTGTTATCAAAAAGATAGACATGAAAGAGGTCAAGGGGCATGTTGGATTTTTGGATTGATTAAAAGATTTGTCTATATTAGTGGTAAAGGGAAGAGTCATCAAAAGTAGCCAAGATCAGATAAATATTCCCTTAGAAAAGTGATCTGGTAAGCATTGTGTGAATTTGAATGACTACGTTGAAGAATCATATACTAGAATTTATTATATGTTTCTTGTCATTTTTGTGAATTTTTATATAATATAATTTTTTTTTTATTTAAACAAAATGTTATTTTTTATTTTATACTCATTTTGGTTTGTATTACAAAGACCATTTTTATGTCATCAGAAATGTTTGTTAGGTGAACTCTTCTACACCCAATATTTCATCGATTTATTTCTTGAGTGCACTTTATGTGATTTGACCACACCGTGTGAATAAAAAACACTTTCGATTATAGACCGCTGACCATGGTATCTACAATGACTTGAGCATGGCTAAAGGTTGAAAACTTTTACGACAGGAGATTTTCCCGGTCATTACACTAATGTCTTTTCTTATGTACCAGTTAAGTGTTTCACATACTTATTACACCTACACTTTTTGAGAAAAATCTATAAAATTTCATTAACCTTTCCTACGAGTTTTACCTTATATTTTGCTAGTTCAAAAACTGGATTATTACAAGTACTACATTGTATAACCGGTTGGGTAATGTTCAAGTGCGAAGAAGGTATCAGGACATCATGAGGCACAACGTATTAGATTTTGTGGTAGCATATTAGTTTAAGTGTGCATAATATATTATTATTTTGAAATATCACTTTGATCTCTGGCAGGTTCTATTTTTAAGGTTTTTATATAAGATTTAATATATTCGTTGACCTTCTGAAGGACCTTGGATCTTTGGCACACTGGCTGATGTTAAAAGCTCTGCTGACCCCATCTATCGAACAAATTTTTGCAGAGGTCATCAGCTTCGAAGAGAGTGTTATTAAGATCTTTTAGCATTACTCAGTGAGAGCTAGGCTTGAAGGATAGCAATAAAGGGGATTGATAGTTGGAGAACTTCATGAAGATAGAAGGTACTTCAGGAGAAGGAAGGGCTCTACTGGAAAGTCCATGCTTAAAATGTTCAGGTATGGATTAGAAGTCATGTGTTAAAAATATTCTCAAACTGTAGAACCATTAAAGTTCTACAATAAGGCAATACAGAGGCTGCATGATGATAACTGCGAGTTAATAGCTTAACCCTACGTTCTCAATGACTTGACAGCCTTCCGATGACCAGTTATGACTAATTTGGGACTGTTGACCTGTGGATCTCCTAAAAACCTACTATATTGATAAACATATCTAGCTAGCTAATAAAGAATTGAGCCATACTCCTATTTCAAAGGAAAAACCCCAATTGTTCAGTGTTTTTTCTAAATTCTGAAGAATATTTACACGTGCAATCAACCAATGGGAAACCAGGAAACCTTTAAATTTCTTAAACCAGAAATCAATGTCAAATTTGAAATTTAACACAGAGAAACGGAGGTGAGGGTGAATGCAAATAAGTGCATGTCTTTATTATGAATGCTGCATTTTGTACTGCAAGCTCGCTCACCTGCATGCTGTTGTATGTATATACTGTGGTTATAAAAAGTCTACATCCCTGTTGAAATTGCAGGTTTTTGTGATGAAATATTTGGGACCAAGATAAATCATGGGAGATGTTTTCCATCTGTAGGGTGACTTTAAACCAAGAAATTGGCAGATGTGACTAAAATCTGCTTTCTGATTTGGCTATTCCATGACGTTGATGTTTTTTGATCAAATAATTACTCGATTTAGTTGGATGCGTCCTTTTATCATGTTGGAAGATGAAATTCCCCTCTTCTATCTTGCTGAGGTCACCAAGTTTCATGCCACACCCTACCCCCTCTATCTGGTCTAGAGCCCTTCCATAGTTAAAGATATGTGGACCCAACGCATTAAACTATAACATGCCAAATGGTGGGTATTAGAGGGAATTTCTGTTTTTGCTAATGTCCCTGTGATTCTACACTGTCTCCATGTATTCCATCGTACATCTAATCCTTTAAAAAAAAATCTTATAAACCCCTCTTCTGATAAGTATCTTTAACAAGACCCCATAGATGTTTTGTTAGCTACTTGAAGACCATAAATATCTCATTACGGTGCGACCAAGAAAGCATAATATCCCAAATTCGGTTTACAAGATCCTTTTATTAGTACACGTTTCCATTCTATCATGGAGGTAAACCTGTATGAGCGAACAGCACTAATGATCTCCGCTCTGAGTCGGTGACGGGAACTGAAAAATGGCCCCGATTGGTAGATCATGAGGACCAAGTCTGGCCACCACCGGCTTAGACTTGTAACTGATTATTGGGTTTTTATTTTTTAATTCTGAAAATTCCCCCAAAAGTCTTGTAGTGTCATACCGCCAAGGATTTTTTTTATTTTCAGTTCTTTTTTCCCCCAAGAATCATCTACATGTTTAACTTTTATTTTGTTGGTTCGGATATCACACTAAAGTTAGAAAAATGTCCAACGTGATATATCTCGATTTCACACTTTCCACCATAAAGACCTGCACTTTCGTTGAGTATGAAGGCATTTTTAACCACAGTATGTTTGACTATATATACACACCTATGTATATATATATGTGTACTGTGTATTGATTGTGGATTTATTTATTTTTTTATTTTTTTAATTGCTATATTTGTAGTGATGTTCTGAATCCAGATAGTAGCCGTTACCTATAACTCATGCATTCTACAAGTTTGGGAGTATCCTCACAGGGCATCATAAGTGTGAATAAGTCTGTATGTCATTATGACTGTCTGGCATTACACTTTGATCCCATGAACTTCTTTTAAAAAATTAATTTTATTGTTGAGGGAGCGGGAGATCTTCATTGATGGTAACTATTGCTTCAAAGATGGTTGGAAGAGGTTACCATACTTAGTTGTGTTGTAGATCTTGTGGATTCAACTCCCTTTGTATGTTCGAATCTCAATATCACTTGACGTGAGAATTACAGTCAAAGATCCAGTTTAGTTCATAGTTTTTGGTTATATCCTCCCTATGGAGGGCTTGATGTTGCTTTACGCCTGCCTCTCATAGTGTTTGGTCCTTCATGTACCCATAGCATGCCTGTACACTCCATGTGTCTATTGTACCCAAGTGATTTTTATCCTAAATTGTATTAATTTTACAAAAAGAAAATGTTGATATAGCTGTGAAACAGTTTGTTACACATCACAGTATGTATTTTTTGTTCCAGGTTTTGATATGTAAGCATATAATTACACCCACAAAGGGCCAACATTGGTTCAACTGAAGAAGTGGTTAAGATTTGAAGATGAGTTTGCGGGTCCAATTACCCCACGTGACACATTTCCTCAAAAGTCACGTAGATTTCAAAATAATATTTACACTGGGTTTATGTGTAACTATTATATCCAGTGAGCTTCCAATGGCCCTGGCATTCTATATATACTCATATAAAGAGTTTGGTATCTATGGTTTGAGCGCCATATACAGAAATATTTCATGTATTTAGCTCAACATATTCCATATTAAACAGCCAATTAGTAACAGGAACAGCCATCTCAGCAAAATAATGTCATAACTCCTTCTCGGGCCATCCGCTAGTTTCATTCTGCGGGCCTGTAGCCAATGAACGTTCTCAAGGTAATACATTGCTAAAAGTTTGGCTTTCTAGTCAGTCAGATGACGAGATGACAATTCTTCTACTTGGGCAATGGCATACATAGAAAAGAGAAAGACCCCTAGCAAAGCTCAAACTAGACTCTCTATTATGTTGCCCCCCAGGACAAAACAAAAAGGGCCTGGTGTATGTTTCCCCCTCTACGCCCTTTAGATGACACTTGGACCAATTCCCCGCAGCCTTATTTGCGGACAGTGTGGTTCCTCTGTAGAGGGGAGTCCATCACAGGTTTTCACCACCCAAATAGTAAAGGGGCAGGGACCAACCAAGACTGGTCCCCACTTCTCCCACTGGGCCCATAACCGAGATACGGGCTTTCTCTTTTGTGTGTATACCCTTGTACAAAGATCCGAATGGAGCATTTTCAATAATAACAGTGGATTAGGTAATTGCTGTATTAGATATTCCTTTTATACTAGTGAAACATTTACCCAAGTTGGGCTCTACCTTAAAGATGACCCCTAGTATTTTTTTAATTTTTCAAAAAGTGGAGCATATCAGAACCATATTTGGAATAAATATATTTGAAACAGATTGGCACCTCTTTTGCATGGTATTCAATGCCTGGAATCAGGATGGAGTACAATTTATTCCTAAACATATCAATATCACCTAATTTATCAAAAGTGGGTACAAGAAATTAAAAACGTTGCTCATAGCTATTCAACAAAACCAAACCCAGTATATCGATTTCTAGGGACGTCTAATAACCTTTTTGTTGGTAGGACATAAAGGGTTTGATCTTGATCTATATCTAGAAGAAAATAAATGTTATACTTATAACCTAAATATTCTCAGAGTTTTTGAATGCTCATGTCCTTGGAAGTTGGCCTTTATGTTATAAGCACTGGGTTCACAAAGCTATATCACATTGGCACCTATTGTGCCTATGTCACTTTATCGTTGGCAGCATCAGGTAGGTCACGAAGAAAACATGAAGTCCTAGATGTTTCTCTAATAAAGATTGCATTGTTAATATCTGAGTCAGTTTCCCACCCACAAAAACCATACAAACCTTGGGTCCTGCAATGTGGAGCTCTGGAAGCCGCTTCCTTCCTTTCTTCCTTCCCATCATGACATGGACCTGGTCGTGACAGAACTTTAAATAGGCATAAAGGATGCCATGATATTGATGGAAAGAAAAAAAGCAAGAAAGTCTTTTGCATTACGGGTCCCCAGGTAAGTTTTAGGTGAGTGCTGGGGGACTGGGTCAGCTGTTGGCAAGGTGTCAATGCCAAATGTTATCCATGTCTTTCCAAATAATTGTACTGTATCGGATAAACAGCATAGACGCTAATTGTAATACAACCTTCAATAATAGAGCAAGCATACATAAATAATCTTTTAGGTCTTTGTTTTTTAATCGCAATCTGAATGCCAATCTCTGAATTTTGATAGGGTCGTGTTTTGTTTTTGTTTTTTGCCTCTGTAATATTTATCGTTTGTTTTATTTTTTTTCTCCATTTTGTATGACAAATTGACATATTGGTCCTAGGACAGACTTGTGTCTATTCCAGGCAAGATTAAACCTGGATGAGTAGATTGTATTGTTTAAGATTCTTGTTACACAAAACTTTTTGTGGCCCTTTTATACTAGATCAGATTACAACTTCAATTATATTGAAGTTGTACGCTCAATTACAATGAAGACTCCATGAGCAAGTCTTCATTGATACCTTGAACCAAAGGGTCCCAATATTCAGTAATTAACCTAACCATCGATTGCATTTTGTTTGCGGCCATTCAAAATTTTGGACATCTTCAAACAGAATCAAATGGGCTTTAATGTTTTTTAGATGCTGGGAGCTCTTCGTTCATGGTATTGGCTGGGGCTACAGCATGAACAGACCAGATAATTGTCATAGGCCAGAATGACGGTCAAAACTTTTTTAAATTGGAAGTCCCGATTTAACTTTTTGGAGCCGTAGACAATTTGAGTGATGACTATTCAATAAAAAATTGTGTATTATGCTTATTTCGAACACAATGGAGTATTTTTCCTGTTTTTTTGTTGTTGGCCCTATTCTTGATGATTTGTGATATTTATAAACAATGTGTTATTGAAATGTTTAAAGTTTGCATTTAACGATGGGAGTAATGAAGAATCAGTGGTTCTTAGTTGCTCCCATCATGAAGTGCTGGCTCTTGATGTGCTGTGTAGGCTATAACTGCTGCAGGTAAGTGTGTCGATTTCCCAAAAGGTTTTCTAACCTGTATTTCCTTCCTCATTGTTGGCATGAGCTTCTAATCATTTCATGGTTTTTTCCCCCCTACATTTTGGTTCTTTTTTTGGATGAGAAAAAAACTCTGGCCAAAAACGAAAAAAAAAATCTCAATTTGGGTGAAAGGCTGGACCTCCCGACTCTAGCCTTGGCCCTTTCTCCCGATCATGCTTCACATATCCGAGCCATACCTATCACAATCATGGCTGATGTGATCAGTCCATGCACAGAGATGGGCTTCAGAAGGGTATGGTTATGGCACATATCATGGGGGACTCTACTAACTATTTTAAGGACCACTAGCATTGACGAACAGATTAGAACAAATACAAACCAACTTTTCACTCAATATCGCTGAAACAGGGACCCCTAATAATGGGGAATTTAGGAAATGGGGATGATTATTAAGTCCAATATTCAATGAGTTTTCAAGTTTTTGGCTGGAGACCAACTTTACATTACAACTATAAGGATACTGCTTGCGTTAAATGTGCGCTATAGCATAATGAATTCCTAAGAAGGACTCCGTGCCATGTTTTGCAGTTCAAGAGCACCTGTCCACCTTACATAAGCAGCGTGTCATGTTCTTACATCTAGCTCATCTATCCGACTCTCTGTTGGCATTCAAGAGCTACTAATCTTTACACCTTTCCATATAAAACACCCAAAAATAAAATAAAAAAACTGAGAACGGGATTCAGATTTCTTATCTAAACCTACTGAATGACCGTGGGCATTCCTCTTGAATTAATTATATTTTCTTAGGTACTGATGCCTTGATGGGGTTGCCCCATCAGGACAACCCCGTCCATATGCTCTATAAGCCATATGTGCATTATAGATGGGTCCTCTAACCAGCTCCTCCCTCTATGAGCCAGACTTGGCATGACCATTTATTAGATAGTTAGTTATTTGTTTGAATAGGTGCCGTGTAGTTCGACATTTCTGCTTCACTAGATGGCGACCAGTGTCTACTGAGTCCACTAGGATTCAGCTGTTATCGATGGGGGTTTTAACAGCTGGGCTGTAAGGAGGTTTTCAGCCAAATTAAGGTCAATCTCCACTTAATAGAAATGTACGGAACTTGGGGCCACACAATGTAGAGATATCTGCCATTATTCATGCTTTGTCTGGTTCGAGACACCATTAACATCTACAAAGAGTGGTGTTATGAACCGCCTGTCCCTATGTAGAGCATAATACTCGCTCTGCTAGATGTAATATAATGCAGAGACAATTTTTACAGTCTTTAGAAGATTAGCCTGTTTATGGTTCCTCTCCATGCAGGCACTGTGGGTGTCATACTATAAGCAAAATGTACAGAATCCCAGGTATGTAGGGGGACCGCCTTAACCAGGCATAAAAATGAATATTCAAAAACTCAGAAGTTGATCCCTTAGGCTATGTTCATACTGCCATCAAAAGCTAAGGGACCCCATTGTAAGTCAATGGAGTCCGTGGGCGCCGGTGGTATTTGTCGTACGACTTTGTGGCTTTCGTTATGAACAGAGCCTTTGTCTCCTATGTAGAGTAGAGTAAAACAAAATACGCTCCAAAAAACAATGCCGTGGTATGCTATAAGCTTACTATTGCTTTACATGTATTCTGTCCTCCATTATCTCATACTGGGTATAGAACTTGTCCTTTTTCTTAAAAGTCATCACAGTAAGGTCAAGGAGACATGCTTCCCTGGTAAACTGATTACTTGATTTGTTCCAAAACAAGAATTTGAAACCCTCTTCAAGGAGCTGTCTAATCCTCCGACCATGACTAAATGGACCTTCAAGCATTCCTTGAGATCCGTCACGCAAGATCTTTATTTCATGTGACAATCATTTGACTAAGCAAAATGGTCACTCATTTCTCCCATAAATCAAATTAATGCACGTAACGAATGATATTAAGTAAAAAACGCACAAACAATTGTGAAAAAATAAATACAGAAATACATTTGTTAGTGTTTCTCCAGTCTTTAGAGCCACCATCTTCTATTTCAGGTCTCCTTCCAATAAGCTGATGCGTGGTATTACACCCGGGTGCCAGCTCTTTGCCAGGGGAGGACACTAAGTTTACCCAGTAAATCATTGATGGTCCATGTTGTCTCTTGTTTACGTGGGCCAAGTGGCTATCCCCAGTGCTAAACGATATCCCGGAAGCTGCCTTTACTGACAGATGAAAGTTCTTAGTGGGTGACCCTCACAATTCGCAAAACATGGCACAAAACCGTATCTGAAATACTGGATGAACTCTTTAAGGATTTAGTGTATTAATTTATATAAAAATATACGATGCATAATAATATTCAGAATTTTCTTTCTTCAACATCGTTTTTCACATTTATTTTGAACTAATTAGTCGGTTTATTGTAATATAAACCTGAAACGTATTCGGACTTTAGTAGGACTAGTCTTTTGGTGGTTTTGTCCAAAAAATATATATTTTTTTATATTTAGCTGTTTACTTTAGTAATAGTGATAATCTGATTATTAAATTGTGTTGCTTGAAGGGTCAGATCAAGTGGTTTGTTTCAGTTTAGAATCAGTAGTAGAGATTGCCCAAAATTAGAAAATAGGGTCTGTTACCCCCCACCCAGAAACTGCACCATTTTCCTTCATGGACTGTGTCCGGTATTGCAGCTCTGCTCCATTCATTTGACTATTGCAATACCAGACACGACCCAGACGGGAAAAAAAGCAGACCCTTTTTTTTAAATCCTGGACACCTGCTTAAAGAGCTGTATCACTATAGCAGTATCCGTATACAAATGTATAAAACATCAGCCATAAAAACAAAAATTGCTTTGCCACTTTTGGTTCCTTGATTTCTAATAATCGATGAGAAGACATAATTACATGATGACGTGTTTAATAATATCCCAAAAAAATGTGAATACTTGCTACGAATACATTCCTCTCCGTATTCATCCCAAATCCATGACGAGAACTGTACATATGTATATTTTTAGTTAAGATTTGTGTTTTAATATGAATTTTTTTTAATTTAAATATCATTTGTCTTACTATCCATTTAGATCTGTCTTTTTATGGTACTTATTTGCATGAAAGAGGGAGGGACATGATCAAAAAAAGGGGTGATTACTATTACAAATGGTGTCCAAAGTGTTAATGTCTGACTCCAAGGTCGAAGGCAAGTCCTACGCCAAGTCCTACTCTGTATTCTAAGACCAGCCGCATTATTCTTATTTTAGCTGTATTTTATTTTTATTTTTGTTTATACCGTACTACCGGCAAACCTCATGCTTCATCAACAGCATTAATTGTGTTGACCAAACGCCCGGTCAAGAATTTTCATTCTATTCCAGCTCATGTCAATACGGCAAACTCCATCAGAAATTTGTTTGGAGATCAAGAAAAATAATTGAACAGGATTGTGACAAAACTGTGACCCAACGTGTCTGCGACTTAATTCAACAATCTCAAGTGTCTCTGCTCATTTTCAATCTTTTGTTTTTGTCCATGCAATAGCTCCACTATAAATTGGAAGGGCTTAAAGATGAACTCAGGAGGAGTAGAGGCTGCGAAACCAGAGTAACTATTACTGATCAAAGGAGCTGCTTCCATTCGCAAAAAAGATGCTTTGCGCTATGAGTTTGAGCTCCTTATTATATTTCGTGAAGATTCCTGACTTTCATTTTACTTCCTTAGCGCTGTCTTTCCACTAACATTTTTCTCTTATTAGCTTTTCTCTTGTGTCCTTTGGATATATGTTTTTTTCCACGCTAGTTCTTTACTAGTCTACTTGTTTATTTTTAGGACTCTTTTGTGTTGTTCTAGTTTCATTTCTCAGCTCTAAACTTCTTAATTTGAAGCACTTCTACTCACGTGTTCTGTACTCCATGTGTACCTGTCCAACCATAATGTCCATAGTTTGTAGGAGGTGTTATTTTTGTAGGTCCAATCTTCTCATGACTCTGCTCCACCATTATTCATTTTCATCTCCTTCATCTGTCCTGATTTATGGTTCAGGCTTTGTTTCTTGAATTCAAATTTTCAAAAAGTTCTCTCTTTTTTTTTGACCTTTAAAGTAATTTATTCATAGTTCACGGTAGAAACCTATATCTGGGTAGATTTCCTCCCAAGAACCAATACTGTTTTATAGCCAAGAATTCCATCAATGTACTTAAAGATGTCGGGAAGAAAGTCATGCTTTCACCTTCGTGTTCTACCAATATTTCCTAAAAGTTTTGGAATGCCCATTTGCTTCTTACTCATAAAATAATGTCTACAAGACCACGGTTGTTCTTTTATATTATGTCTAGCATTGAAGGAATTACTTTTATTACAATCATAAGACTATCAAAACGTATTAACGTAAACTTTAATAAGACATTTTAGATATCTTTTATTGCATGGACTCTAAATGTTGCAGCCAGTAAGTACTCTATGGCCAGTTTAGAAGATGGGAAATTTTGGTAAATAGTTATCCAAATTTTAGTTTTTTATCAAATGACCTTTCCACCAAATCCGAATTCAAGGCACTTCAAATTTAAAAAACAAATCCGAACCAAATCATGAGACATTCTGTAAATGAATTGTATCTGTTTTGCTTTTCGAACATTGTTTTTCCAGGAAGGGCAGTCATACACCACCATTAGCTGCAACATTTCTGTCATATTTCGTCCCATTACAGCAAGTAGGCTGTGTTGCTTGGTAGAATTCAACCTGTTGTGTGGATGTACATAATTTTAGTTTATGGGCTGGCTTCTGTTTGGATGTAGCATGAGTGTAGACACTCTTTAACAAGGCTGACCAACTGATTGGCTGTCAATGAACCTTGTGACAATATGGCAGGTCATTATGGCCCTTTTATATCAACTTATAGCTATTGACTATATATGTATATATATACTGAAGACCTCTTAAAATGCTATATTTCCCTAGAATAATTGCTTATTTTTGGGGGAATGTCGTTTTTAGGAAATTTGGCCTATAGCACCACTAATCAATGTTGAGATGTTTTCCTAGGAGCCCGCCCATGAATTGCCTTCCATGCTAGAAGGGTTGGAGCGTATTGTTGGACAATGCGTTACAAGTCACTATGGCATTAAAGGTCGAATACACGTGTGTTTTTTGTTTTACTCTTGTTACTGATGCACTTTTTGCTCTCTTTACAGGTCCAATCTAGATGCAGTAGCAAGGAAAACATCCTCCGAGCCAGTAAGTAATTTATCAATACAAAGTTTGTGGATATATGTACAAAAATTATTTCCAAATAAGCGGTTTCTTAGCTGAAAAAGGACTCTGAAGTATATAGGTTAATTTTCAGAAGACCGCAAGAGAAATATGACTACTACGGGGTCAACCGATTTCCGTTAATCGAAATAATGGCTATATAAATATACATATAGGTCTCTAAGCCAAACGCACATATACACTATAAAAACCTTATGAAGGAAACACACGATTTGATATAAGTCTCTCGGTTATTAATTCTCAATCATGAATTCTCAATTGTCAATTCTCGGTAACCTAATTGCAAATTAACAGTGAAGTCCCAGAGGTTCTCTGATTTCGTAAGCATATTGCCCGTAGCATTAACTCTCGACTCCCAAGAAAAACAGTCTCAGGTTGGATGTATAGAAATCCAGCCTACCGCTCCTCTTCTCGGGAACCGTGCGTTAATGATACGGCAATAACATTATTAACCCCTTCGTTCCACAGCCATTTTTCGGTTTTTCATTTTTGCTTTTTCCTCTTAACCTTCCAAAAGTCATAACTTTTAGTTTTCCGTCGATATAGCCATATGAGGTTCCCCGTGTGGTAAGATCGACATGTAAACTTTATTCTGAAGATTAATACTAATACGGCAATACCACATTTATATAGGGTTTTTTTTTATGTTTACTGCTTTTACAAGGAAAAAACGAATTGTTAAAAATAAAATTTGTTTTGTGCCATAACTTTTTTTTTCTTTTTCCGTCAATTGAGCGGTGTGATTGCTGTAGTTTTTATTGATACCCTTTTGGGCTACATAAGAATTTTTGATCACTTTTTATTCAATTTTTTTTGGGAGAGGATGAAGTAACCAAAAAAACAACTGCTTTTTAGCTACACATTTGATGTATGCGTACCTATAATACTGACAGAAGCCAAAAGAGTGTCCTTTTGGCCTCCGCCAGACGGAAGATACGTCGGGGTTACTATTTTTTTGCTGGATAGAATAGTTTAGTTGACGACGTTATTCTATCCAGAGGCATCTAGTAAAAAAAATATGAACCAAATTTTGTCATTTTTTTTTACCTGGAAGCCTATGAGTAACATATGCCACTGTATAGAATTCAAATCACTAGAGCAAGCACGGTACAGACCCTGAACCAGCAGGGGATACTGGTAGATTTCAGTTCTAAAGCCAGCAGAATTGGGTTTGCAGCTCTGGACTATGATAAAAGCTGTAACTCAGGACCGGTAAAAGACATTCCTTTAACATATATGTATTTTCCTCTATGTGCAATACAATGATTATTACGAAGTGCTGTACAAAGTCATTCCTAATGTGCTTGGCTTTTAGGTCACAGCGCCGTTGACATCACTAAGGTAGCAAGAAGACACCGCATGTCTCCGTTTCCTCTAACATCCATGGATAAAGCCTTCATTACAGTCCTGGAGATGACTCCAGTTCTAGGGACGGAAATAATAAATTACAGAGGTACCTTGTCTGTTTCTCTATACTATTTCTTGACGCAGTGGAATTATTATGACCTACTCACTATTCCCGCCTGTGCATGGATTTCATATGCTCCAAGTTCCTCACATAGTCCATAAACTACTATAGCATTATAAGCCTTCCTGTTATAATGACCATAGGGTATATAGGAGTGCTTGGTAAATTTAGACTCCAAATATAGATGTTATGTGAATCGTCACTGGGGCACATTTTTGGGTGCTTGGCTGCCTTGTTCCTTGAATTTGTTAAGTTTTGTTATAATTGTTTGGATGTTCAGACCCTTTGATTTAATCTGAATTGCCCGTTTTAGGACAGTGGCCACCTTTGGTTCTTGCACCTCTTGAAAACATAATGATTTCCTTAAAAAGGGTTTTCCTATTTGGACAAGCTCTGTCCATAGATTCTATTAGGACATGTCGATATCTTAAAGGGTATTCCCACATTTCCCCCTATTAGTCAGAGCAGTGACACACTGCCAAGAGGGGCTCCCGCTCTGCCACATGTGGCGCAAACATGTATTACATGGTCACCCTTTCAATTTAATGGTTACCGTGTTAATCTATAAAGACGCAACTGCCTGCAGCTTCCCTTGACAAGTGTTTCAGCAGCCAGACCCGCAGTGATCGATGGGGGGCGGTTTGCTTTAGAGAAGGGGATGTCCAGTTTGAACATTTACATTTAGGCCGCAAGTGAATGGGTTTTTCGAATAACCTATACACACACTCTACAAAAAAAATAAACCAGTGCGCACTTTAAAATATGCAGCATTCCCTATATGTGGCGTATATATGCGCCAGATTTTTGCCGCAGATATCACCCTTTGTATTTCAACATCTGCACAGGTGTTATGCGACAGTGCAGAAAACATCAGAGAGAGAATTCTTGTGTCATGCTCCGCCCCTCAGGCCCTGTACGAAGCACAACTCCGTGTATCAGTTTTGCCTGGAGTGTCCCTTTAATCCAAACAATTTTACCAGACCTATATATTCTAAAATATGTCTATTATTACTTGTGTTCTTCCTCTTAGATGGAATGGGCCGCGTTCTTGCCCAAGAGGTATACGCAAAAGACAATTTACCGCCATTCCCTGCATCAGTGAAGGATGGATACGCAGTAAGAGGTAGAGCTCCCGTTAGCAAAGTCTACATTGTCATTTTGAGCTATGAATCTTATTACATATTAATGAAGAGTTATATAAGACAGAACATCAAACACCTTCCTGCCGTCTTTTTGATCTTTCGTGTCTAGTCCTTTCTTTTCCGCCGTCTTTTATTTATCTGAACATTTTTACAGCTGCGGATGGCCCTGGTGATCGATTCATCATTGGCGAGTCTCAAGCTGGTGAACAGGTGAGATTTCTCTATGCATATTCATGTATCTGTTTCCTTTGTCATAAGCTGGCCTGTAAAATAATGAGAGCAGGGTAAGATAAGGATATATGAGGCTTTAAGGTTATACACAATGAAACACATTGCGTCAGGTCCGGTTGCCAACGCTACATCTCCCGCCATTGATTGTAAGTTTCAGCAGGAGTTGACGCTTGTTCATGAGTCTACAGGCCTTTTGCACGGGCCAAAGATCAGGCAAACGAGCGCTCATATGGATTCCCATTCCCGATCATTGCTCAGGCAACGATCGGCCGATGAACGAGTAAACGCTCATTCATCATCTGATCTACCCGTTTATGTGGCCAATAAAATGGTCGCTAGTTGGCAACACCTCTCCCGGTGTAAACAGGGAGATGTGCTGCCAACATGATGTAAAAGTATGGGGATGAATGATCGTAGTAACGATCGCTCGTCCCCTTGCATAGCCGATCATTGCTCCTTGTGAAAGATCAACGAGCTGTTAAATCGGGCCGTGTTCTTGTGATCAGTGGGGATCCCAGCGGTCGAACCCCCACCGATCAGATATTTATCACCTATCATGTGGATAGGTGATAATTATTGATTATGGGAGAACCTCTTAAATGGTTCCCATTGAATAACCAGCAAGCAGTTTTTGAAAACCGTAAGGAAAATCTGCATCAGTATTATGTTTGTTCTGCTCAGTCAGAGGAGCAGAATAACGAAAATACCGGCAGTGCCGCTTCCGTTGTACGATGGAAACCATTGGTACAGGACGGGACCCATTGACTTTAATGGGTTCTGTCGGGTTTCCACCAGGGAGTCCGCGATCTTAACTGAAACAATGGCACATTCTGTGCTATTGTTTCCGATATTTTCGCCAGGATCTTTGACAGTGGTCCCTAACGGAGCCTCCAACGCAGATATGAACCGGGCCTTGTATGGGTTTTCTCCAATTGTATCTAGTCTAGAAAATTCTCTTATGCTGCTGATGTATTTAGCTTTCAATCTCTCTCCTGTCCCGATAGTTTGCTTCAATGTATAAGTGTACTGTAGATAAAATGTGGAATCCACAGCAGCACAAGAGGATAGTGTAGACTGGATCCAATTGGAGCAAACCCTAGGGCGGGATTCACACGACCGGGTCCCGCCCGAGCCCGAGTGCCGGCCGGTAAAATCGGCCATTTTGCCCGGCCGGTTTGCATAAAGTTTTGCATCCGTGCCGGGCCGGGCAGATCTGGACAGTGACATCAGCGGCAACTCCTGAAGGGGAATCCCCATGTGTTCGGGGATTCCGCTTCAGGAGTTTCCCCTGATGTCACTGCCCAGATATGGACAGAGACATCAAGCGCTCTGTCCAGGAGCGGAATCCCCGAAAACACTGGGATTCCGCTCCTTCAAGGAGCTAAAGTGCGGCTAGCACATAGCAGAGCAGGGAGATACCTCCCTGCTCTGCTATAGTGGCGTCGCTACAGTAGTAGCAGCCGCAGCAGAAGCAGCTGCTAGCGGCGCCATCGAAGGTGTCGCCGGGTCAGGGCGCTTTTAAAACAAGCAGGGGAAGGGAGCCAGCGCAGCGCTCCCTTCCACCTGCTGTACACCCCGGCCCTGCCACACAGTGTAGCGTACAGCCATTCGTCAGAATGGCATCAACTCCTCCTCCTCACATGCACTCTGCGCTGTGAGGAGGAGGAGATAGAGCGCAAGCGCCGGAAAACCCGGCCATCTCTCGGGACACATCCCGGTGATGGCCGAAGATAGAGCATGTCCTATTTTTTGACGGCCGGTTTTCCAGACCGTCAAAAAATCGGTCGTGTGAATAGCCCCATTAGGGGTCTATTATTCCTAATGCAGCCAGGTGCCGGCCGATTTATGAACGGCCGGCACCCGGCCGGGAAACCCTGTCGTGGGAATGAGGCCTAACCCATGAGAAGCATTCAGATTGAACGTGTGTTTGGGCTCTGGATGACAACAGGAACGTTCCTATTCACTAACAGCAAGCAGAGAACCTGAAAATGGAGAAGATTTGTAATATAAAGGGGCACATTTGTCAAATGAAATTCTCCAAAAAATTACAAAACACACGTTATACAATAAACGTTGCAATGAAAAATTATTATAAGACGTATTTTTACCTGTGAATTAGGGGAGCCCTTTAAGGTCTAGAGTCGGTTCAGGAACAGTTATTTTGCTATAGATTTACGATTGGTGAAAAACGTTGTGATGTTCAACACAATAATAAATCCGGTTGTGTTGTTTTTTGTTTTTTTCATTTTCGTACACATTCAGCCAACTCAAACGGTGATGCCAGGGCAAGTGATGAGGGTAACAACAGGAGCTCCGATTCCTTGTGGTGCGGATGCAGTGGTACAAGTAGAAGACACGGAGCTGATTAGAGAATCGGATGATGTAAGTAACCACACTACTAGCACCCCTATTATACGCTCCTTTCCCAGATTCTGTCATAGGCACCGTCATCAATTTCTGAACTTCTCCCTCCATGATGCCCAGTATACCGCTGTCTGGTTGGTTGACAGCAATGCCCGAACATCTTCCATCATTGTGCTTGTTATCAACTCAGAAATGGACTTGTTTTTGTCATCTCATTTGGCCCCTTTGATGCACAAGGGCCCGGGTGCGACTACAACCCCTCAGCATCCCTTATTGAAGCCCTCGTCGAAGTAGGGAGCAGCCACAAAGAGCATCTCATTTTCTGCAGGATCCAGAACATTTGTACAATAAATGGACAGCACATGCTGCAGGAAAGATTAGGTCTTGCCGATCGCTTCCTCCAGCGATCAGTTGATCGTAGGGATCCCAGAAGCTTTTTGTCTTGGGAACCCTTTAATAAACGGTTCACTTTCATTGAACTATATCATATCGTTACAAAATCTGTCCGTTTCTATTCAGCAATTGACTCCAATCTGACATTTTGCTGGTAACAGTGGTTGGAGACCGTTTGTAGTCAATCGCTAAGGAGCAACTGGGAACATTCTAATTGTTATTCAGAAATTGTATCAAAGCCGAACCTTGTGGTTTCTTACGTGCCTTCTAGTAATTATTTTTAGTTTTTACAGGGAACAGAAGAACTGGAAGTCCGTATATTAGTGCAAGCCCGCCCAGGGCAAGATATCCGGTGAGATCATTTGCCATTTAGTTCTTATTTCTGCACATGTTGAAGAGGACCTGTTGGCTCTCCTGACATTTGTTTTTGTAGTAAATACTTGCATTTCTCATGAAATTACAATTCTGGAGCATAACTTTCTTTATAAGTCTTTGTTGTGATGTTCATCTGTTATTCCTCCTGGAAATGTACCGTTCCTTTTTTGTATATAAAATTTGCAAACTTCTTTTTTACTAGACCTATTGGCCATGACATCAAAAGAGGGGAGTGTGTACTAGCCAAGGGGACACACATGGGACCCTCAGAAATTGGCCTGCTGGCAACGGTTGGAGTCACAGAAGTTGAAGTCCACAAGTTCCCAGTAGTTGCAGTTATGTCAACAGGAAATGAGGTTTGTATATACAAACACAAATCTATCTATCTATCTATCTATCTATCTATCTATCTATCTATCTATCTATCCATATCTATCTATCCAATGTCCATACACATAAGCTCTCATTGCCCCACAATAATGGTGAGAAATACCAGAAGACAAATGTGAAAGACCTTATAGTGTACGTCAAAGCTTTCCACAGTTTACTACTTGAGTTATCAATCACACAGCCTGCAGTTGCATTACTCCTTTGTGATCATATTACAGTGTCATGGTTACAAATAAGATAAGCAGCAGCACTCAATGTCAAGCAGCAGCTGCAAAAGCAAATAGTATTTTAGGGTGTATAAAATAAGAGATTGATTCAAATGTAATATTATCCCTTTATACACGCCTTGTAAGGCCACATCTTTAATATGGAATTCAGTTATGGGCTATAGGAGAACTGGAGAGGGTTCAAAGGTGGACGACTGGATTATTAAATGGGATGGGAGGTGACTTACAATGAATGACTGGAGAAATTGGGCTTGTTCAGCTCGGAAAAAAAAGACGTCTTAGTGGTGATTTTATTAACATGTATAAGTATATCAGTGGTCATACAGAGAACTAGCACATAATCTGTTCTTTCCAAGGACTCTACAAAGGACCAGGGGACATACATTGCGTTTGGAAGAAAGACGTTTTAAACATCAATATAGGAAAGGGTTCTTTACAGTTAGAGTAGTCAAACTATGGAATGTCCTACCACAAGAGGTAGTAATGGCAGATACTACGTCAGCATTTATAAAAAGCCAGATGATTATTTACTGACAAATGGCATTAAGGGTTATAAATACTTTAGCAATGAAAGACGTGTAATGGATTGAGAAAGGTTGGACTTGATGGACCGGTGTATTTTTTTCAACCTATATAATTAAAATCACCATCCACATCAATGTTCGCTTGAATAGTTGCAGTGCACATTGATCTAAATGTTGATTAGAATCCACACAATGCCCCTATGACCAATCTGAATAACGCTAGAGCACGGAGAGGGTTATCATGTAGACATGGGAGTACATGAGCTGCAAGTTTTGGGCCATATCTTCAAGCTTCGATAGCTCATAAAGACTGAATTTATTTTTATCTGCATTGTAATTGAGTTAATTTTTCTAACCAAGTTACCCCCCTACCCTTATGTTGGCATAACCCCCGAGAGTTCTTGTTTCTGCTGCAGCTCTTAAATCCTGAAGACGATCTTATGCCAGGGAAAATTCGTGACAGCAATCGCTCTACCCTTCTAGCAACAATTCAGGAACACGGCTATCCTACCATCAACTTGGGTATTGTGGGAGACAAGTAAGTGCATTAAATAATAGATAACCAGTCACCAAATTCAAACCAAATATTGTGGTGCGTGACCAGTGGTGAAGTTCTAGGGGGGCAGAGGTGTCATTCACAAGTGGGTCTTGGTGGGCACATAGGCCCCTTTGCCAGATAAGAAGACACCAGTATTATGGCTGCCACATGGTAGCTGGGGGACCCTGTTACAGATTTTGCATTTGACGGACTTTGAGTTAGAAAAAGTCTAGCCGACTGAATGCTGCCGACTACTAAAGTATTTCTAGTCTCCGACTCATTAATGGAGAAAGTCTCTCTCCCCTCATTCAATACCAATCCATTCAAGCTAAAGGCAATAGCCACTAACCATAGAAAACCATAATCTCCTTCACACTTCTACATATTTTTGGTCCCATATTAAGTATTCATGATTTTCCCTTCTACTATTATTGACATCAATGGCAACTTGTTGTACTTTTGTCTTATCGACGTTCGGATAATTCCCTCACGTACCCATATTAATCTGATAATTGTAGTTTCCATTTAACTTGTACTCGAATTTGACTGCAAATTATAAAGCTGGCGATACATACAGTACATAGCGGTTTTGGAGGGCGGACCAATGAACAGCCTTGTTATTCATAGGTGGTTTGGTAATATTGACATTCTAGACGCCAATATCATTCCGTAGTGCAAACATATCTCATGTTGGTCTGGGATTATGTGGATCAAGTTTTTGACAGATATCTGTCTTCGACATCTGAAATGGTCTTTTCTGTCACAAAAAAGGGGGCGATGACCGTAGATAATCAAAATCAATCATTTCAGATGACTAGTGATGTAAAGGATAGCACCTAGGCCTCAATAATAATAATAGTATTAATTAATATAGGTTAAATAGAATGAAACTGGGGATAATGGAACAAGAGAAAGACCTGGGTATTCTGGTTACAAATAAGCGAAGCAGCAACACTCAATGTCAAGCAGCAGCTGCAAAAGCAAATAGGATTTTAGAGTATATAAAAAGAGAGATAAAAACCAATGATTCAAATGTAATATTACCCCTCTATAAATCCCTTGTAAGGCCACATCTTGAATATGGAATTCAGTTTTGGCCTCTAAATTGTAAAAAGGATATAGGAGAACTGGAGAGGGTTCAAAGGCGAATGACTAGATTATTAAATCGGATTGGAGGTGTCCCTTACAATGAAAGACTAGAAAAATTGGGCTTTTTCAGCTTGGAAAAAAGTTGTCTTAGAGGTGATCTTATTAATATGTATATGTGTGGTCAATACAGAGAACTAGCACATAATCTGTTCTTTCCAAGGACTTTACAAATGACCAGGGGACATTCATTGCGTGTGGAAGAAAGACATTTCAGACATCAATATAGGAAGGGGTTCTTTACAGTTAGAGTAGTCAAACTAAGGAATGCCCTACACCAAGAGGTTGTAATGGCAGATACTATGTCAGCATTTAAAAAAAGGGCTAGATGATTATTTACTGACAAATGGCATTGAGGGTTATAACTAATGTAGCAATGAAGGACGTGTAATGGATTGAGAAATGTTGGACTTGATGGACCGGTGTCTTTTTTTCAACCTATGTAACTAGAATCACTATGTAATGCCAGCGAGGGACAGTACTCTCTTTCTATATGTATCGGCTGCACCTTTCCTTTATTATTCCTCAAGGTTCAGTACGAGGCACCATCCTGTGCTTTACAAAGTCCCAGTTGGGAACACTATCAGAAGGCTTAATTTTCAATTCCACCTCTATGTGATGATACTTAAAGGGAATGTGTTGCCAGAAAAACATGTTTTTTTTTTAAAAATTAAACATTTAGTGTGTGGGTGATTAAACATTATTCAAATTTTTTTTTTTTTTTTTCACGAGCCAGGAAATATTATAAATTATTTCTAATTTATAATACTACCCATTTTTGGTCACTAGATGGAGCTGTTCCCAAAATTGCAGCATTGCAACATTGGGTTAAAAGCCCTCGCTCTAGTGAGCTCTCGGCATCCCCCCCTCCTTTATCCTGGCTAGTGCCGGGATAAACGAGGGGTTTGAACCTCCTACACTGTGTGTCGCCATTTTTTGAGCTAACCCACAGTGTAGTAGGTTTACATACAGTAGTAAACACACAAAAACACGAACATACATTGAAATCGCTTACCTGCTCCTGCCGCCGCGGCTCCCTCCGGCCCGTCCGCTCCGTTTGCTGTCGCTGGTGCAAGTGCATAAATCCGGAAGCCGCGACCGGAAGTAGTAATATTACTGTCCGGCCGCGACTTCCGGTCCACAGGAAAATGGCGCCGGACGGCGCCAATTTCGAATAGGACTGTGTGGGAGCGGCGCATGCGCAGTTCCCACACAGACGCCGTACACTGCAGTCAATGGGACGGGAGCCGTTCGCAGTCCCTATGGGACTGTGGCTGCCGTATTCCATGTCTGTATGTGTCGTTAATCGACACACACAGAAATGGAACAAAAAATGGCAGCCCCCATAGGGAAGAAAAAGTGTAAAAATAAGAAAAAGTAAAACACAAACACACAAATGAATATAAACGTTTTTAATAAAGCACTAACATCTTTAACATATTAAAAAATAATTTGTGATGACACTGTTCCTTTAACTGTTAAAGGGGTTGTCTCATGATGATGACCCCTGTCTATATGCACTATTAGGGCGTATGGATGTCATGGAGATGGGTGTCCTCCACTCAGGGGCTCCTTCTGTGAGCCAGAACAGAAAGCCGCTTTGTTAGAGCGGCTCCTTCTCTGGCCGACATAAGCCACCCCATGTATTACATGGTCGATCATTCATCTGAATGGCTGCCATGTAATAATAATTGTCGAGGCTTTCCCAGGCAAAATCTGCTGATTGCCAGGGGTATGGGAGCCAGACTCGCGGCGATCATCTGATCACCATGCTGACTCCCATATAAAACGGGAAAATTTCTCCAGCAGGCCAATTTCTGCCGTGTGCTCTCAAAGCCCTCATCTTCATCCTTCCAAAATTTTTGCTTATAAACCATAGGCCCACGGTCAAATTTCTAGTGATGGTAATAATACTTTAACTTTCCATAGAATTTAGTTTGACATTATGTTTTTATTAGTCGTCTAGAATAGGGAAAATTTTTTGACATTTCATGGTTTTCTTACCTACAGCCCTGACGACTTATTAAATGCCTTAAATGAAGGTATCAGCCGTGCTGATGTTATAATTACTTCAGGAGGAGTATCCATGGGAGAGAAGGTAAGAATGTGTCTTTGGTTGGAAAACGTGTGTATCATGTCTTATAAGAAGTAGCATCCAGAATCGACATCTTCAGATTTTGTAGAGTCATTGCCGCTTTAATTTCCGTCAGTTTCTGGTGTAAATTATAGTAAATTTGTCAGGCCGAGTCGGGCCCTGCCCCCTTATTCTAAGCCCCACTCACCTATAATTTGCCACTTTTTAAAGCCATAATACTGGCGTACAGACATTCCCACCCCCCATTGCCACTTAGACAAATCGATACTATATGATTTAACACTTTAATGACTAGACCATTTTTTGGGGTTTTCATTTCCGTTTTTCTTTTTTGCCTTCCAATAGCCATAACTTTTTTTATTTTTCCATTGACATGGCCGTGTGAGGGCCCTGTGGTAAAAATGACACGTTAGCTTTATTCTGCAGGTCAATAAGATTACGGCGATACCAAATTTATATAGTTATTTTTATGTTTTACTACTTTTATGAAATAAAAACATTTTGTTCCCCAAAATTTTTTCATGTCACCATATTTTGAGACCCTGAACTTTTTATTTTTCTGTTGGTTGATTAGTGTGAGGGCTTATTTTTGGGGTACATACAACTTTTTAATCACTTTATATTACATTTTTTGTGGAGACAAGGTGACCAAAAACCGTACCTGATTATTGCAGTATATATACATAATATACATGATACTTATGTATTGCAGTATTTTGTGCTTTTTTTTTTGTTGACTCCTATTAAGCCCTGCTTCTGGATGTGATCGATAACAGCTGGATACTGTGTGAGATACGCAGCACTGTTGTCACCGAAGCCGTTAGTCCGCTGACCTGACGGATTCAGGTTTCTATGCACGATACAGCTCCTATGTATCCAGGATACATAGAAGCTGTATCTCAAAAAGTAAACATTTTTTTTAACAAAAACAAATTACAAAGTTGCACTAAACGCTAACATACACTGTTTTAGTTAAAAAAAAAAAAAAAAAAAAAGCCTTCAAAGGTGTACATAGCCTTTAACCCCTTAATGACCGGGCCATTTTGCACGTTAATGACCATGGATTATTTTTTGTTTTTTCACGGTCGCGTTCCAAGAGTCGTAACTTTTTTTTTATTCCGTCGACATAGCCGTATAAGGGCTTGTTTCTTGCGGGACGAGTTGTATTTTGTAATTGTACCATTTTTAGATGCTTACAATATATAAACTTTTATTAACTTTATTTTAGGAGAGAATTGAAAATAAGCAGCTATTCCAGCATTGATTTTCACGTTATAAATTTACGCCGTTTACTATGCAGCGTAAATAACATGTTACCTTTATTCTACGGGTCGGCACGATTACGAGGATACCAAATGTGTAAAGGTTTTATATGTTTTTCTACGTTTGCACAATAAAAAGCCTTTTAGAAAAAAATTCCTTGTTTTTGCATCGCCGCATTCCAAGAGCCGTCATTTTTTTATTTTTCCGTCGATGTGGCCGTATGTGGGCTTGATTTTTTTGGGCCAATGTGTCGTTTTCATTAGTACTATTTTGGGGTACATAGGACTTATAGATTAACTTTTATTTAATTTTTTTATGGTGGAATGGGAGAAAAGAGAGAATTTTGCCGTTCTTTTTTGCGGTTTTTTTGGACGCCGTTCATCCGGCGGTTTAATTAATGTGTTCATTTTATTGGTCAAGTTACGATCGCGGGGATACCATATATGTGTATGTGTTATTTGTTTTGACACTTTTACTAAATAAAACCACTTTTTGGGCAAAAAAAAGTAGTTTTATTTGATTTTCACTGTAATTATTGTTTTTTTTTTTTTCACAAACTTTATTTAACTGATTTACATTTTTTTTTTTTTTGTCCCACCGGGGGACTTTACTATGCGATCGGCTGATCGCATATATAATGCTTTGGTATACTTAGTATATCAAAGCATTATTGCCTGTCAGTGTAAATCTGACAGGCAATCTATTAGGCCATGCCTCCGGCCTAATAGGCATTTGCTGAAGGCAGACCTGGGGGTCTTTGTTAGGCCCCCGGCTGCCATGGAAACCCGACGGCGACCTGCGATTTCTTTGCGGGGGTGACAGAGGGAGCTCCCTCCCTCTGTCAAACACATTAGATGTCACTATTGACAGCGACATTTAATGGGTTAAACTGCCGGAATCGGAGCGCGCCTCCATTCCGGCAGTTGCAGCAGGAGCCAGGCTGTGTATAACAGCCGTGCTCCTGCCGCTGATCGCGTGGGTACACTGTCAGTACCCGCGCTATCACAGGACGGATATATCCGTTGTCCTGCGTGAACTAGCAGCTGCTGAGGACGGATATATCCGTCCTTCGGTGTTAAGGGAGTCATTTATTCAACAAGTGGGAAGATTATTTTATGTAAAACTGCCTTATACTTTATTTCCAGTCCTGTACTTTGTACTTAGTTTACAGAAGGAGGTACTAAAGGGTGAAATATGGTTTGTGACTTTTCCCGTTTGTCCAACAGGATTACCTTAAGCAGGTGCTGGATATTGATCTCCATGCACAAATCCACTTTGGTCGAGTATTTATGAAGCCAGGGTAAGGCTATTAGGAACGTTATTCATGTTTTGTACATTATCTATAGTTTAATGGTAATACTGTTGGAGCTGATATCAAGTTTTCATTCCATTCTAATAATTCTGTTGAAGTGAATGATCTAATACTACAAATCTTCTAAGCTCAGCCATATGTGCTCCAGAGAGAAAGTTGCTGACAGTTACCATTGTCAGCCATATTGGCTCTTGCTAGGCTGCTTTATTGGTCACCCGGTCACTTAGTGGGTTCTTTCTTTCACAGCATTTTTTAGAATAGTGGCAGCCCAAAAAAAAACTTTTCAACTATCCATGTGAATGTGATTTCGGTGAGAAGTAACTAAACACGCTTTGTCTTACAGCCTGCCTACCACCTTTGCCACCTTGGACATTGATGGTATTAGAAAAATCATATTTGCACTCCCAGGTAAGCAGTGTAAATGGGAGTTTACTGCCATAGAGCAGCAGGACTTCAGTTTGGACCATCCATAGTCTGATCTTTTTTTTTTTAGAGAGAAATTATTTCTCAGTACCTGGCAGCATATTATAACAGCCACCGTCGTCTGTTTTCTCTGCCTAAATTACGGATTCATGACATTGACAGGAGCGAGAAGTTTAATACTGCATATGCAATTTTTAGGCTACAAAAGTTTGAAGTGTTCTGTCTAGACTGAATGGTTGATGTGCCCAGGGGATAAATCATCCCTCGCTTATAATTTGAGATATTTTTTTTTTTTTACCTCTGTCCAGACCAAGAAATCCATTCTAAACTTCAGGACGCACAAAGTTTTTACTTTTTAGAGATATCCAGATATTACGAAGCCAAATTAGTGAAGTTTAGAGATAACTTTAAAATCAAAGTCTTTCATGGTAGTTGAGTCCCCACACCCTTGATGGGGGGAGATCTGAGTTATGTGAAGGCTACGAAATTTTCATGGTTCCTGGAAACATTGCATGACAGATTGACCCGTCTGACCCAGTGTATTGTTTGACTAATAGTCTCCATATGCGCTCGGTTACATAAAGGGATAACTATTATTCTAGATAGTGTATAGGAAACGTCTGATGTTCGGTGGCGTAACAATATGTATTGGTGCTAACATGCCTAGCAAATGCAGAAGAACATTCTCCATGCCAATGCCCTGCCATCAATAGTTGGCATAACTGGTGTATTACCATAATGTAGAAAGACAAAGTCAACTTTTTCGTGGGATGTTGGTGCTCACATGCCCACTGGAATGGGTACTTTGAGGTTTTTGTTGGCGCTGGAACAGGCTATATATTCAACATTTGGCACTTAATGTATTTGTTGGAGAGCGTCCGCTAGAGTAAAAAGTGAATACAGTTGACGATCCTTGTCTCAGATGTTGACACAATGTTCAAGGGTATACGATGACTCAAATATCCCCCATTGCTATGCAAGACTTGTACTTAGACCAGATGATGATGCCCAGACTACCTACAAAAATATGTGTTACCTGGCAGCTACCAACATAATCGGTTGTGATTCCATTCTTCCATTGTGCTCACAATGGCCTCTCTGGCACAGTCTCCAGTGGTATCTATGATAGGCACATTGGGAAACTATTCAGGATGATTTGCCATGATAGATTTCCTGGCCCTTCTTTTAACAGGGTCGTTGGCCAATGCGGGCAAATAACCATGAGGCCACCCAACCCATGTTAATGTACCTATTGTCCTGTCATCACCAGCTTTACTGATAAACAAGTAATTTTCTGTGATTAGAGGACAATAGTTACTGTCCCTTTAAGCCATGTTCACACGTTCAGTATTCTGTGACGATTTATCCTGACAGAATCCGTTCACATATTTTATACACCAGTCACATGCTCAGCAAAATATCTGTGTAGAGTAATGCAATTTAAAATCCACAGCATGATCTTGATTGCCGCGGTTTCCGTGCTGAAAATCTGCTTATTAGCGCCATTGAATTACAACGGGACCTATCGTCAGCAGAAATCCGGGTTTTAGCTGCCCGATGTTCTAAAAAATAAATGTGAATTTGCCTTTAGCAATTCCGTTCCATGTGAACATGCCCTTAGTAGTTCAGTAGAAGCAAATGTTCCCAAGGACCACTGCAACCTGTAGTAACTCTCTGGTGGGTTGGGATACTTACGAGACTAGCCTGACTGACTGCTCATAGTGATTGGGGTCATTGGGGTTTTCCAATTTTGACAAAATGAATGTTGCTTTTTGTATATTTAAAAGTTATACAACTTTCCAAAATTCTTACTGCAAAAATTTCTCTCAGTTTTCAAGATCTCTGCTTGCAATTATTCAGTAAGAACATTCATTGTTTACTTCCAGTGGCTAAAGTTTGGCTCTTTACATGGTCATGTGATGGACACACAGGTGCATAGCTCGTTACATGGTCATGTGATGGACACACAGGTGCATAGCTCGTTACATGGTCATGTGATGGACACACAGGTGCATACCTCGTTACATGGACACGCAGGTGCATACCTCGTTACATGGAC
The DNA here is from genome assembly GCF_050947455.1 of Rhinoderma darwinii. Lineage (NCBI taxonomy): Eukaryota > Metazoa > Chordata > Amphibia > Anura > Rhinodermatidae > Rhinoderma > Rhinoderma darwinii. The sequence continues at coordinate 15,445,233 of NC_134698.1, forward strand.
ACGCAGGTGCATAGCTCGTTACATGGACACGCAGGTGCATAGCTCGTTACATGGACACACAGGTGCATAGCTCGTTACATGGACATGTGATGGACACACAGGTGCATAGCTCGTTACATGGACATGTGATGGACACACAGGTGCTGAGATCGTAAGACACAGCTCTGATACACATACTGTAACGAGCCGTGCACCTGTGTGTCCAAAACATGACCAGGGACAGAATTTTATCCACAGGAAGTAAACAATAGAGGTTCCTATTGTAGGGCTGGGCAATTAATTGAAAAAAAACGAAACCGAAGTTCAGCTCAGTTAACAGACGTCATCTTGCACATTTTGTTTTTTTCACGTTTTTTTCCACTTTTTTTTTTCCGGTTTCAACTGTATCTGTGTTCTCAGGAAACAGATACAGTTGAATCCAATGGAAGAGCAGGGAGCCATAAGGTCCCAGCTCTACCATTCACTATGTATCACCGGACGCTTACGGCTCAGCGGAAAGAGCAACAGAGACCGGAGGAGCAGGGGGATCTCCTCCACTCGTCGTTGGAACAGGGTTAGGTGAGTATGTATTTTATTATTTTTATTAGCCACTATTGGGGTTGTGTGGGGGCAGCTATGGGGGCAATATACTTTGCGGAGCAGCTGTGGGGCATTATACAGCATGTGGGCAGCTATGGGGGATTGTACTGTGTGGGGGCAGCTATGCGGGCAGATATGGGAGATTATACTGTGTGGGGGCAGCTATGGGGGCATTATACTTTGTGGGGCATTATACAGCATGTGGGCAGCTATGGGAGATTATACTGTGTGGGGGCAGCGATGGGGGCATTATACTGTGTGGGGAGCACTATGGTAGCAATATACTGTGTGAGGGGCAGTGTCGGGGTATATCAGTAGTATACAGCAGGCTCAGGGCATAAATATTAATTCAATGGTGTAGCATGCAAATAGGGGGTGTGGCATTCAAAAAGGGTGTGGTCTAAATAATCATTAATTCATTGTAATCGAGGTTACATGTTCAATTAATGGTGGTTTTGATTTAGGTCCTAATCGCCTATCCTATTGTATGACCGCAAACAGAGATTTTGAAAACTGTGAAAAATTAATACATAAAGTACATTGGAAAATTGTAGAACTATTAATTATACAAAAAAAATGACATTAATTTGCTGAATGTGGACAGGCCCTTTAAGAATGTAGCAGATCATGGAGTGGTTTGTAGGTCTACTAGTGGATGAAAGCATAAAAGAGCCTTCAAGCCGAGTCCGTTCTTTGTCATTTGTATGAATCCAATATGTATGGTTGTAATAAATGTTTTTGGCATTTCATCTCTGCAAGGGAAGACATTGGTTTTGCTCGTCTCGCTTTGGTCTTGACGGTGTCGGCTTGAGAAAGGCCTCGTGGATAAGAACATGCAATGCATTTAAAGGGTTATGGGAAAAATCGATTTATACGTCTTGCAAAATCAAAAGATGGATTATAGATTAAATGCCAGAAAGCGTTACACGTGATTTATCCTTTTTACTACCTGCCAAGTCCTGATTAACGGTATTTACTTTCCATTCATTCTAGGCAACCCTGTGTCAGCAGTCGTTACCTGTAATCTTTTTGTTGTACCAGCACTAAGAAAGATGCAGGGAATCCTGGATCCAAGACCTACAATCATCAAAGCCAGGGTATTTACACTGAATAGGGAGCAGACATTTTATCCGCCGTTTCGTCCTTTTTAAGACGAAAACGTCCTACCGCCCCACAACATGACACATGCTTTCCACATATTGGAATCCTATGAAGCAGAGTAACACACATACAAAGGGCTTATATTGTGAGAATTTACCCTACAAAGCGGCTGTATGACGTAAAATCAACATGGACGTCTCAGTATGTCAACCCAAATAATGGTGGCTCACTTTGTAACTATGACAACGCTCCGCCAATGTTTCAAATTTTGTGTTTTAATTGCTTCACAAATCAACGTTAAAAAAAATGGTGTGTTTTTTTAAACTCTACACTGTACAGGTTTATGTTTTCTGCTTCCACTGTTACAATATGGTTTCTACATAGTAGCAAGCGGAGGCTCGGATCTTTACGGCACATTTTTCGGCACTCTACGAAGAGTGTCAGATATTTTATTAATTTTACATAGGTTTCAGATGTATAGTCATGTGACCGCTAAACTCCACCCAGGATCAGACAAATTTACATTTTATATGTGACCTAGCTAAAATAAAACAGAAGTCATTTAAACAGTAAACAGTATTTGAAAATGGGTATTCGAAATCAGACATCTTCACATTTTGAAAAGGTTATATATATATATATATATACACACATACACACTCTTTAAAACCACAGAACCACAAAATAGGTGTAGAACGTGAGAGATTATTCATGTGTAACACTCTCTTCTCTATATTGCAGTTATCTTGTGATGTAAAGTTGGATCCTCGCCCAGAGTACCATCGCTGCATACTTACATGGCATCACCAAGAGCCACTGCCTTGGGCACAAAGTACAGGTGAGTGCCGATCACATATTATTGGACACCTCCATGAGTCCGGTTGAGGTTGATTTTTTTTAAATAAAATTATCATCAACCTGATAATGGGTTCAGTGTGTGGCTGCTTCCTTCTAGACGTAGAAGATGTCACCTGCTGACATGTTAGAAGAGGTTCACCAATTCAGGAAGCCACACAACTACCACATCTCAATACCAAACCCGGCAACCAAAACAAATGTAGGCCCCATTTTGGTTTTCTTTTCATACTGGTGTCATGGTTCTGTTGCTCCTGATGGACAGAATGGAAATAGAATGAAAACCTGGTGGACCAATTATAAGCCAGTTGGGATCAGTTAAGATACGTTGCAAAATGGATCCATCATATCCATCATTGATCCTGTAAAAAACCGAAGACTGGCGCCATTATGAACAGAGCCTCACTACTGCTATGTGAAACCACTAACTGTCATTGAAGTCAATGGGGCAGGACCCCGCGTAGGGCATGATAAGCTTTTAAACAAAAAATGGCATAAAATAGAAATCTGGTGGCGGTATTCTACAATGTGTCAATAGGATATTTGAAAAACCGATATTTGACTAGAACACCAAAAATTCGGTGCATATAAACCCGGTCTTTATTACCAGAAACATGTATGTTGTCTAGATGGACATTACTCAAGCCATATAGACGACCACTAGGGGTGCTACCACCTATATCTGTTGATAGTAGGAGGAGCCACCTCGTTCTGTACACTGTATACCTTGTATTTTTATTTATTTTTACATTATGACTAAGTAAGATAGAGTCACTTTCTAATGTGATATATTGCATCTGCCGCATGGTAAAAAAATTTTTACAACTTTCTCAGTTCCCTAAACTGACTTCCTCCAGACCTGGAAGTCCATTAACCCATCATGCTAGGGTCATAAATAGAACATTACGTAGAGTAAAGATCCTTTTACACCGGCCAATATGAGCCGTGAAAAGGAGCGCCGATCAACGAATCAGCTCGTTGATCGACGCTCGTGTTCTCCTTTCGCAAGGAGCTATAATTGGCTATGTATGGGGAGGAGCGATTACTACATTTCTATCACGTCTGCCTGTTTACACCGGGAGATGTGCTGCTGATAACGATGATATTTATTGCTGCATAAACGATACGATCAGCCGATCAATGAGCGTTTGCTCGATCATCTGCTGATCGATGCAATGATCGGGAGCGATCGTTCATATGAACGCTCGTTTTCCCCGATCATTGGCCCGTGTAAAAGGACCTTCAGCTGCTTAGTGCTGATTCAGACACCATGGTCTATAACAAAGTGAACTCCCAGATTTCAGGTGCCCATTGTCATCTTGTCTCGTGATCATTGTGCTCATGTCAATGCCTTCCGCGTACAGGTAATCAGATGAGCAGTCGCCTGATGAGTATGCGCAGTGCCAATGGACTGTTGATGCTACCTCCAAAGACAGAACAGTATGTGGAACTTCACAAGGGAGAGGTGGTGGACGTCATGGTCATTGGAAGGCTATGATGACAAACGCAAGAGAGAAGCATTGATGCATGTCCACATATCATTGACTGTATCCTGTAATATGCAACGGCACAGCTAGTTTTTATGATTTGGATAAAGTTGATCAGTCTAGTCAACATCTTGAACTAAAATTTCAAAAAACTGACTTGGAGGAGAAAAAACTGAAAAAAAAAGATATCTTTTTTCCAACAAAAAAAAATTATAAAAAAAAAACAAAACCTCTTATAAAACCTTATTCTGATTATATCAAGGCAACTTTTCCTTCATTGCAATTGCTTTGTGTGTTAAAATGCTAGGTCTAATAGCAGTAGCTTTTAGTAGACAGCAGTAGATGCCTGCAAAAGTTGTGTTTCTCTCATCCTTAAAGTACAAATACTTAAGCTCTTACTCGAGGCTGTCTGCTTACTTTATACTAGCTTAGATGACACCGCTGTTTCCCTTATCAGTATGCTTCATAACCGCTTCACAAGAGAGCGCTGCTTGTTCTTTATCTTGTATAACGTGTTGATGTGCACAGTGCCAAAAGCCAAGTGGTTGCGTCTGGATCAAGACTCCCATCTTCTTAACAAGGAGGAGAGACGTACGTCCCGGCAATCACTCCGCTCAGTACGATTGGGCAGTTACCGAATACCTTTTCTTTGAACAAAAACAAAAAACAAAAAAAAAAAACAAAAACAAAAAAAAGACAAAAAAAAAAAATTTGCTTCCTTAAGTGCTGACAGCCTTTTTAAACCAATACATTTAAAAAAAATGTACAGAAAAAAAATCAAAAACTGATCTTGTACAGATTACAGTGTACCAGCATTCATGTGGAAAAAAAGAAGCAAAGAAAATATTGAAGAACTCTGTACCATAACATTTTCTGTAATGATATTGAAACAAGATGAATTAAATCCTTGACCATTATTTAAAAAAAAAAACTAATAAAATCTGTTCTTCTTTTGTCTTATGTTTCGTGAATTAAAAAAAAAAATATGGGAATTTTAAAAACTTTCAGCGTGAAAAAGAAAAAAGAAGCAATGCAGAAAATGTACAGCGCTGCTGGTCCAAAACCAGGCGGCAATGATGACATTTTTTATTTTTTTTTTTCGTCACTTCCAGGTAAGTACTGTATGAGCAGTGAATTTATCGTGGTTTCTCATGGCGGTGGAAGTCACATCCATACAAATTGTTGATGTGAATCTTACAAGTGCACCTACCAGGTTAAGGCGCCACTTTCATACCTTATTTCTGTCCTATAAAAAAAAAAATATAGTAATTAAGAAATAAATAGTATACTGCAAAAAAAGACACAACTGAATGCTGATTTTGATGGATAGTTAAAAAAAAAAAAAAAAAAGTTTATAGTTGGCATCTGGTGTTTTTTTTTTTTTTTTTTTTTTTAAACAAATGGAACTTAACATATATTGGACAAATGTATAGCTGTCCATTTAGATTCGTCTGCCGCTGATTTCTTGATTTCTGTTATAATTTTTTTATTATTTTTTGATGTATACGTTTTTGTGGTTTCCAAAAATATACGTTTTTGGTATATTTGTACCCCATAGAAGCCCACGTGTACTCTACAGCATAGATCTGGATTATTTTTTTTGTTATATTTCCAAACATACGCTACATGGCAAAAAGTATATGAACACCCCTCCTAATACTTGAGTTTAACCACACCCATTGCAAACCAAATAAAATTCCAGGGGCATAAAATCAAGCACACAGCCATGTAATCTCCCTAGACAAACATTGTCTAGATTGGGTCGTACTAAAGATCTCCGTGGCTCTGTCATAGGATGTCATCTTTGCCACAAGTTGGTCTGTGAAATTTCTGAACAGACAAACTCAGAGCGGGGCCGCCGAGTGCCATAGCGCCTGGTGCGTAATGTTTGCCTATCCTGTTATATCACTCACTACGGTGTTCCACATTTCCTCTGAAAGTGACCTCAGCACAAGAACTTTGCGCTGGGGGCTTCATGAAATGGGTCTCCATGGTTATAGCCACAAAAGGTTGCCCAACTCCATTTTAATGGCCATGGTTTTGGAATGGGATGTCCAACAAAATCAATGGTGTAATAGTCAAGTGTCCAAATACTTTTGGCCAAATAGTGAATACCGCCAACTGCATGGCAAAACATAGTGTGAATAGAACTTAAGAGAGGAAGAAAGGACATTCAGTATCACCACAAGTGTCAGTGGAATTTTTTTAAGGTTAAAGTGCCAGAGAAATGCCGTGGCCTGAAAATGGGTCATCATTCACATGGAGGATGTATATTGGTCCTATGTTATTACGAAGTGTATCCAAAATATAATGTATTTTCCTTCCCATGAATGATGTGTGTGTTTGTGCATGGGTGTACATAGCCTATAAGGAACTTGTGCTGCAGCAATGAAGAGGAAAAGCATGGAGGTAAAAAGAGGTGGATCCGGTTCTGGTTGACTCAACTTTATTATTTACGGGTGCTATGAAGCTGTGCAGGGCTCTACTTCCCATAACCTTAGCAAAAGGGGGAGGGAGATAAACTCAAAGGGGCACAAACATGCACTTGGGTGGGATTCATATTTTTTTTTGGGTGGGATTCATATTTTTAACAATATGTTCCCTGTTTTTTAGGACGAAGACATACATAATAAAACAATTACGATATTCCAAATACCCCCTACATTAAAGTGGACTATAAATAAAGAAATTCCCTATCCAGAATGCTTTAGTGTGGATTGCCACACTATGTATATAATTATATAAGCGTACAGACCTACCCACAGATTATATTAAACTCACCCATTACGTATAGTCCTATATGGGCACAATCAATATCCTAAGCGTGCTCAGCCCATTTAGTTAGGCTGTGCACATGAGAAGGGTGGAGGGGAGTGCGCAGTAAGCCGCGACAACTCTCCTGGCTAATGCACAGATACGGTGCCAGGAGCAAGCTCAGTACATCTATACAGCGCCAGAACAAAGCTCAATACATATTCAGCACCAGAACCAAGCTCCGTGCATAAATACAGCACCAGAACAATGCTCAGTACATAAATACAGCACCAGAACAAAGCTCAGTATATAAATACAGCACCAACACCAAGCTCAGTAAATATATACAACACCAAAACCAAGCTTAGTACCTGAATACAACACCAGAACCAAGTTCAGTACATATATACAGCACCGGAACCAAGTAAAGAACTTCTATACCGCACCAGAACAAAGCTCAGTACATATATACAGCACCAGAACAAATCTCCGTACATAAATACAGCACCAGAACAAAGCTCAGTACATAAATACAGCACCGGAACAAAGCTCAGTACATATATACAGCACCAAAACAAAGCTCAGTAAATATATACAGTACACAACACCAAAACCAAGCTTAGTACCTGAATACAGCACCAGAACAAAGCTCAGTACATATATACTACACCAGAACCAAGCTCAGTACATAAATACAACACCAGAACCAAGCTCAGTACATAATACAACACCAGAACAAAGCTCAGTACATATATACAGAACCAAGCTCAGTACATATATACAACACCAGAACAAAGCTGATTATGACACTCTGTTTTCATTCATTTGACTACTGTAGCGCACATCATGCGCGGCACACGGAAGTGCTTCTGTGTGCCAAGCGCGATTTGTACGCACCCATTGACGTCAATGGGTGCGTGCAGTGTGAAACACGGACAAATATAGGACATGTCATGAGTTTCACACAGCGGACATACGTTGCGTGAAATTCACTGACCGTCTGAACGGCCCCATTCATTAACATAGGTCCGTGTGACGCGCATGAAAATCACGCACGTAGCACGGACGTAAATCACGTTCGTCTGAATAAGCCCTAAGGACGTGAAAACAATTGAGTGCTGGGGATCGGCTTCCCGCTTCACCCGGTCCTGTGAACTGGCTGTAATTTTAACAGCCGGTTCGGGGGAACCGGGGTGAACCGGCCGGATCCCACCCCTGCATGCACTCTATATCCTTCCTGTCCTGACATGAATATGGGGAGAGTGGCATGAAACACCACATTGTGCTATGGATCTTCTTTTTCTCTATCTATTTGTGTATTCCTGTCGTTAAATGGACAATACGTTTTCAAACAACTTATGCTAATCTAATAGTATACCTGATATATATTAACTTTATAATTAGCGTATTGTTAAAATGTAGTTGATTTAACCAGGCAAATTCTGTGTAAAGTTACTGCCACTAGGTGTCTCCCTTTCTGTAATCTGCTGTCCACCCCATTGTCAAGCAAAATCCGTCCTTCGTTACAGAACAGAGGAGACAAACTGCAGAAAGTAGGGGGGGGGGGTGTCACTTTACTGCTTGCCCATAGAAGTTATATGGAGATGGGATGGGGAGCAGGAGCACAGTGAGAGAGACCCAGGAAATTTTGCCAATACAAGTCTATAGAGGGTGGAGGGGAGCAGAAGCAGGGTGAGAGAGACAGACACACTGCCCATAGAAGTCTATGGAGAGTAGAAGGGGGAGCAGTAGCAGAAAGGAGACACAGGCTGCTAGTAAGTTTTAGGTCACCCCAGTGCAGGATTCACAGCTACACTGCTCATTACTGCTGTATAATCTCCACGTTGCTTCTGCTTCTAAATATATGGGATAGAGATGGGAGAGCAGGATTCTCCTCTTCTTTGTGTGCAGTGTATAGAAGATATGATAGCCGTTCGGGTCCACCCACTAGCCCAGACATGGGCAAACTACGGCCCGCGGGCCACATACGGCCCGTTAGGCTTTTTAATCCGGCCCGCCGAACTTGTCCAAATCATAGTAAAAACCTCCTTTTTTTCCCCTTTCCCTGCAATGCCCACGTTTTCCCAATAGATGGCGCACTCAAAACACATTGACCGTTGTTAACTCCTTAACGCCGAAGGACGGATATATCCGTCCTCAGCAGCTGCTAGTTCGCGCAGGAGGACGGATATATCCGTCCTGTGATGGCGCGGGTACTGCCAGTGTACCCACGCGATCAGCGGCAGGAGCACGGCTGTTATACACAGCCTGGCTCCTGCTGCAACTGCCGGAATCGAAGCGCGCTCCGATTCCGGCAGTTTAACCCATTAAATGCCGCTGTCAATAGTGACAGCGGCATCTAATGTGTTTGACAGAGGGAGGGAGCTCCCTCTGTCACCCGATCGGCGCCCCCGCAAACAAATCGCGGGTCGCCGTCGGGTTTCCATGACAGCCGGGGGTCTAACAAAGACCCCCAGGTCTGTCTTCCGCAACTGCCTGTTTGGCGATGCCGGAGGCATGACCTAACAGGTTGCCTGTCAGTTTTACACTGACAGGCAATAATGCTTTGGTATACTAAGTATACCAAAGCATTATATATGCGATCGGCACATCGCATAGTGAAGTCCCCTGGTGGGACTTAAAAAAAAAATGTCAATCAGTTAAATAAAGTTTGTTGAAAAAAAATAAAATAATTACAGTCAAAATCAAATAAAACTACTTTTTTTGCCCAAAAAGTGGTTTTATTCAGTAAAAGTGTCAAAACAAATCACACATACACATATATTGTATCCCCGCGATCATAACAACTTGACCAATAAAATGAACACATTAATGAAACCGCCGGATGTACGGCGTCCAAAAAACCCGCAAAAAACAACGGCAAAATTCTCTCTTTTCTCCCATTCCCCCCATAAAAAATAAAATAAAAGTTAATCTATAAGTCCTATGTACCCCAAAATAGTACTAATGAAAACTACGCATTGGCCCGCAAAAATCAAGCCCACATACGGTCACATCGACGGAAAAATAAAAAAATGACGGCTCTTGGAACGCGGCGATGCAAAAACAAGTAATTTTTTTCTAAAAGGGTTTTTATTGTGCAAACATAGGAAAACATATAAAACCTTTACATATTTGGTATCCTCGTAATCGTGCCGACCCGTAGAATAAAGTTAACATGTTATTTATGCTGCATAGTAAAGGGCATACATTTATAACGTGAAAATCAATGCTGGAATAGCTGCTTATTTTCAATTCTCTCCTAAAATAAAGTTAATAAAAGTTAATCAATATGTTATAAGCATCTAAAAATGGTACAATTACAAAATACAACTCGTCCCGGAAAAAACAAGCCCTTATACGGCTATGTCGACGTAATAAAAAAAAAGTTACGACTCTTGGAATGCGACCATGAAAAAACAAAAAATAATCCTTGGTCATTAACGTGCAAAATGGCCCGGTCATTAAGGGGTTAATGTGGCGCGTATTTCTCTTTATTTCACTTTCATTTTCACTTCGTTTCACGTCACCATTAAGCCCTTCGGTTTTCAAAGAGTACAATATCAGCCGTCACTTTGCCACGAAGCATGCAAACTATGCTAGCAAGCAGTCAACACAAGAACGGGCGGCTACTGCTCAGAGGTTGGCAGCTAATTTACAGAGTCAACAGAACTTTTTTCTTGATAAATCACAGTGCGTATGTTATTTTAATCTATTTACATTTCCTCCTCCCAGTATCTGCGAAATAGTATGTAAATGCCATATCTTGCATATTCCTTGAGACAAATTTATTAACTGATAAGGGCTATTTTTCACATTTGAAAGACAGTTAATAAATTGGGTTGTAGTGTTCTTACTGTGCTATGAGGTTTGCACACACTACATTTAATGCTTTAGTATATCCGGCCCAAACACTCCCTCCAAATGCTCCTGGCCCGGCCCCTCTGTCAAATTTTAGAACCCATTGTGGCCCGCGAGTCAAAAAGTTTGCCCACCCCTGCACTAGCCCATAGACAGCTGAGAATTAGAGATAGAGCCTGCAGAAGGGAAAACTGCTAAATAATGCAGAATACAAGTCATATAATGGCCAGAAATTGTGTTATTCCTCATGTACACACATTTGACAGCTTATTCTGAAAAGTTAGATATGCTTTAAGAAATAAAAATGCATTCTCCACCTGGGTAGTGACTAATGTGGAAGGATCCAGCACAATATGCAAGTTGTAAAAATAAAGAGTAATAGTATTAATGGCTCCATGGTACTGGACTTACCCCTACCCTGGGCAATACACATATGGGAGCTGTTGGGCGACAGCTGTGTACCTCCACCCCCCCCCCCCCCCCCCCATAAACATGCATTATTTATTAGAGGAGAAAGAGACAAGCTGCTGTCAAGCCAATCTGATCAGCTTCTATGAGAAGGTAAGTTCTAGACTTGGACTGCGGTGAGTCCTTGGATGCCGTTTATCTTGATTTTTAAATATTCTGCATAAAAGGTTGGTACATAAAATTAGATTGCTGGGACTGGGGGAAAATGTCTGTACTTGGGTTAATAACTGGCTCAGAAATAGAAAACAGGGTGGTTATTAATGGAACAGATTCCTATTGGGTCACATTTACACTACCGTTCAAAAGTTTAGGGTCACTTAGAAATTTCCTTATTTTTGAAAGAAAAGCACAGTTTTTTTCAATGAAGATAACATTAAATTCATCAGAAATACACTCTATACATTGTTAATGTGCTAAATGACTATTCTAGCTGCAAACGTCTGGTTTTTAATGCAATATCTACATAGGTGTATAGAGGCCCATTTCCAGCAACCATCACTCCAGTGTTCTAATGGTACATTGTGTTTGCTAACTGTGTTAGAAGGCTAATGGATGATTAGAAAACACTTGAAAACCCTTGTGCAATTATGTTAGCACCGCTGTAAACAGTTTTGCTGTTTAGAGGAGCTATAAAACTGACCTTCCTTTGAGCTAGTTGAGAATCTGGAGCATTACATTTGTGGGTTCGATTAAACTCTCCAAATGGCTAGAAAAAGAGAGCTTTCATGTGAAACTCGACAGTCTATTCTTGTTCTTAGAAATGAAGGCTATTCCATGCGAGAAATTGCCAAGAAACTGAAGATTTCCTACAACGGTGTGTACTACTCCCTTCAGAGGACAGCACAAACAGGCTCTAACCAGAGTAGAAAGAGAAATGGGAGGCCCCGCTGCACAACTGAGCAACAAGACAAGTACATTAGAGTCTCTAGTTTGAGAAATAGACGTCTCACAGGTCCTCAACTGGCAGCTTCATTAAATAGTACCCGCAAAACGCCAGTGTCAACGTCTACAGTGAAGAGGCGACTCCGGGATGCTGGCCTTCAGGGCAGAGTGGCAAAGAAAAAGCCATATCTGAGACTGGCTAATAAAAGGAAAAGATTAATATGGGCAAAAGCACACAGACATTGGACAGAGGAAGATTGGAAAAAAGTGTTATGGACAGACGAATCGAAGTTTGAGGTGTTTGGATCACACAGAAGAACATTTGTGAGAGGCAGAACAACTGAAAAGATGCTGGAAGAGTGCCTGACGCCATCTGTCAAGCATGGTGGAGGTAATGTGATGGTCTGGGGTTGCTTTGGTGCTAGTAAAGTGGGAGATTTGTACAAGGTAAAAGGGATTTTGAATAAGGAAGGCTATCACTCCATTTTGCAACGCCATGCCATACCCTGTGGACAGCGCTTGATTGGAGCCAATTTCATCCTACAACAGGACAATGACCCAAAGCACACCTCCAAATGATGCAAGAACTATTTAGGGAAGAAGCAGGCAGCTGGTATTCTATCTGTAATGGAGTGGCCAGCGCAGTCACCAGATCTCAACCCCATAGAGCTGTTGTGGGAACAGCTTGACCGTATGGTACGCAAGAAGTGCCCATCAAGCCAATCCAACTTGTGGGAGGGGCTTCTGGAAGCATGGGGTGAAATTTCTTCCGATTACCTCAGCGAATTAACAGCTAGAATGCCAAAGGTCTGCAATGCTGGAATTGCTGCAAATGGAGCATTCTTTGACGAAAGCAAAGTTTGAAGGAGAAAATTATTATTTGAAATAAAAATCATTATTTCTAACCTTGTCAATGTCTTGACTATATTTTCTAGTCATTTTGCAACTCATTTGATAAATATAAGTGTGAGTTTTCATGGAAAACACAAAATTGTCTCGCTGACCCCAAACTTTTTAACGGTAGTGTACAAATAGGGCACTACAGGGGTCAGTATTAAGCCCTATTCTTTTCTATATGTTTATTGCCCACTGTGCAGGGAATTTCAATACAGCCCTATTCAAGTCAATGAGTGCTGTCACCCCTTTATTCTAAGGATTTGGGGGGTTCATGGAAGTCGCCCTCCACCCGCTATCGATGTGATCGCAAATCCTAGTGGTATGCCATGTGTTATTTTGAGCATAACACCTTTGCTGACCTTGTTTAGGGCTTTCAGAGTAAAATTTCAGTATTGGCAGATGATACTAAGCTCTTTAAAGTATTTATCAGAGAAGAGGATAATGTAATATTATAGAGGGATTTGAGGAAGCTGGAGGCTTGGGCGGGAAAATAGCAAATTAGGTTTAATGTGGATAAATGTAAGGTTATGTACTAGATTTTTTTTTTATAGTTTTTTTACAATTATACTGTATTTTAAATATTTATAGATTGGGAAAACCCGACTTGGGGATATTGGTGGACAGTAATCTTAACTTCAGAAATTAGTGCCAGGTAGCTGCTGCCAAGGCAAATAAAGTCATGGGATACATGAAGAGAAGCATGACAAGAAGACAATAGTTTTGCCTCTACAACTCACTATGAGTGATTTGCCCCAAATTAATTAAAGGTGCACGTCTCTTAATAAATTTGGCAAATTTTGACCTCGTAAACTGACATCAAAATCGAAACTACATCATAGCAGGTGTAGATTTGCACCAGAAATGTGCTCTATTTTCATTTAATTTACTTAATAAATTTGACCAAATCCACTTCTTCGTGAAGACCACAACCATTTTTTTCATTTTATGAGTGATGAGAAAAGTGCCATTTTTTATTTTTAAGAAGGACATAGCTGTAGCTGAACTGGGGCGAGTGCAGAGGAGGGTGACTAAGGGAATGAGTGGATTGCAGTACCAAGAATGATCAAACTTGGGGTCATTCAGTGTGGGAAAAAAGATGGCTTAGAGACCATCTAATTACAATGTGCAGATGTATCAATGGACGTTACACAGATCTTTCTAATGGTATTGTCATACCTAGGCCTGTAACCATGACAAGTGGACATCATCTACTGTATGTCTAGAAGAAAGAAGGTTACATCATCATCACAGACGGGGATTCTTTACTGTAAGAGCAGTGAGGCTATGGAACTCTCTGTTGTGATGGTTGATTCATTAAAAAATGTGAAAGGGGGCTTGAATGTCTTGAAAGTAAGAACATCACAAGTTATATGTATAAGAGTGCTGTAGACAGGTAATTGATCCAGGGATTTATTCTGCTTTTGCCAGAATACATTTTTCCTACTAATGAGACAACTGGCAACTGCCAGGGTTTTTTACCTTCCTCTGGATCAACATTATTGCACAATAAATTTAACTGGTTGCCAACACAGGACGAGAATACTCGTCCTGAGCGGCGGGTACTTAGCGCATTAGGACGAGCATTCTCGTCCTGTGTGACAGCCGTGTCCTTGGGTGATCAGGAGCGGGGCAACGGCTGTAAAACACACAAACCTCTTCTCTCTGCCGTTAACCCCATGAATGCCGCGATCAAAGCTGATCACAGCATTCAAAGTTAATAAGAGAAGGGGGGGGCTGCCCTTTGATCGCTTCACAGAAAATCCCTGTGACGCGATCAAAGCCCATAACTTGTATGGCCAGACAGCCCAGGGTCCATTGTAGGACCCCAGGGATGTCTGACCATATTTCCTGTTGTTAGGGAATACTGAGGTATGTCCTAACTGCCTGTGTAGAATCTGGACACAGGCTAATGTGCTGGCATACAGATATATGCCAGCAATTACAGTTAAAAAATTAAAAATGAAAAATCCCTCTATGGGATTAAAAAAAAAAAAAAAGTTTAATTAATTTTAAAAAGAATTCATGTTAAAAAATAAATAAACAGATACACATTTTTTACAATAAATAATTGTTTTAAAATAATAGACATACAGTATGTGGTATCGCCACGACCGTAACAACCTGTACAACAAATGTATAACATTATTTATGATGATCGGTGTATGGTGTAAAAAAAATAAAAATATTAAAACTGCAGCGGAACTGCATTTTTTCAGCATTTTTGGCAAAATAAAAATGTATATAAATTAAACGATAATGTATTTGTACAAAAAATGGTACCTACATAAAGTACAACTCGTCCCGCAAAAAAGTCTCATACAGCTACGTCGTACAGAGAATAAAAAAGTTATGAGCGTCGGGATGCAAAGAGGGAAATATAAAAAAAATGTTCTGTCCTCAAGGCCAAAATTGGCCGTGTCCTTAAGAGGTTAACATGGATTTATGTCTATTTTTTTGTTTTACTAGGTTATTGGAAAACAGAATCGATATAATAGTTTCCTGTAATAGATCTGGAAACATAGAAGGGACATGTGCAGCTACACCCATTGTCGAAAGGCAAAACCATAAAGGAGCATAGGTACATATAGCTATGCTTGAAATGTCTGATAGAGCTCAGTTCAGAACCTCCTATTGTACGCAGGTTCAGAATGGACGTCTATTGATGACATTAGGAACCTTGTTATTCAGTAATGCTATGTTGGCTCTACAGAGTTATGACTTTGCATTACCTTTCTAGAATAAATACGAAGTGTAAGATTAGATATCCTCAGCTATGCCAGAAATTCTTTGTCATATATATCCAGGTGTATTTGCAGTATTCTTGTAGGTCATAGCGTAGTCCTACAATACGTCCTGATTGTAGACCTTGTGAATGCCATGAAGTCAAGGAAGCTCTTACATGGTACTGCAACTTTAGTAGTTGAAACTTTGAAGCAGCAGTAAAGGGTGGCCCAATAGGGCATTCTGACTTAATAAAGTGGTCCTCCATCAATCAACCGGAGAGTATCTACGAAGAACGTTACTCTCGTAGCTGACAGGTGCCATCTCTCGTAGCTGACAGGTGCCATCTCTGTGTGTGTCTCTCTCTCTCTCTCATACATAGGCCGCTCATTGTTTTTTATAGGAACTGTGTAATGCTTATTTTTCCCTTTTCCACAGAATACAATTGGGGGTCCCTATAGTAGGCGACGGAGAAGCTTTTGTATTTTTACATGTATTTTTAAATGTAAGAGAATGTCTAAAATTCCTTTTTTTTTTTTTTTTTTTTTTTTTTTAATATACATTCTTACAAGCCTTTAAAATGAAATTTTGTCTCTTCTGCATTATTCCTGGCCTGTACTGACTGGGAGTTCACTAGAGAAGAAGCTTAACAAGATAAGTGTTGCTTCTACAGCGCATGCCCAGCACTGATAAATTTAAAATGGTGGCACCAATTGCTTATTAGTGAAAGGGACTAGAAATACCCAATTATTTATATTTAAGAAAAGGTGGGAGTCGCAAGTTCTTTAACCACTTTATTGCCGGAGGGTTTACTCCCCTTCATTACCATGCCTATTTTGGCAGAATTTTTTGGTTTTTACATCAGCGCATTCAGAGAGCCATAAGTTTTTGTGTTTTTTCCATCGACATAGTCGAATGAGAACTTGTTTTTTGCAGGACAAGTTATATTTTCTGTTGTTACTGGCTGTTCACTGTAGTATTCTAACATGGTGATGGTGGATAATATGTTTCTATGAAGGAAGTCCTCCCTTTGAGTCAAACCCAGCACTGCTACATAGAAGTGACACTGTTCCGTGGTCTGGTTTAGTGGTGTTCCTATCAAAGAATATGGCCTGTATAGGATATAAGGGGCTTACAAGGGACTTTTGTGTAGATTAGGGGTGGTCTTTTGGAGTGAAGGTTCACTGAACATTACACATATACAGCTGGGCTTCAAGTTCAAGTCATAAGTGTTTAAAGGGTAACTAAACTTTCAAAAAACTTTTGACATGTCATAAGTTTTGATCGGTGGGGGTCCGAGCACTGAGACCCCCACGGATCGCTAAAAAGACGTGGCAGTATGCTCGGGTGAGCGCTTAGCCGCTTCGTTTCCGATCGGCTTTTCTAGTAAAGCCGAGCAATTGGTGTACGGGCTCATAGACTTTGTATTGACCCCGTGCACCAATTGTTCGGCTATCTGAGAAAAGTTGAGCGCTTCTGCCACTTCCTTTTAGTGACAGATTATTAAATCTAGAGCAGAATTCAGGATTCCACAATGTGTGTTTTTAATGAATATCAAATCATAATGATTTCTAATTCTAATGGAAATTAATCCATTAACCCCTTAATGACTAGGCCTATTTTGGACTTAATAACCAGGCATTCTTTTTCGTTTTTTCATCCTCGCATTCCAAGAGTCTCAACTTTTTGACATAGCCGTATGAGGGCTTAATTTTTACAGGACGAGTTGTATTTTTCAATGGCACCATTTTTGGGTGCGCATAATATATTGATTAACTTTTATGGAGTGGGAATTGAAAAAAACATTTCATCATTGTTTTTTTCGCGTTTTAAATTTATGCCGTTCACTATGCAGTATGAATATAGGTCGGTACGATTACGGAGATACCACATATGTTTAGGTTTTTAATCTTTTACTACGTTTGCACAATAAGAACACTTTTGAACTAAAATAATTTGTCTGTGCATCGCCACATTCCCAAAATAAAATTTTTCTTTTTCCTTCCATAATGCAGAATGAGATACAGTTTTCATTGGTACTAATTTGGGGTACATGGGACTTATTGATTAACGTTTATTATATTTTGGAGGGGGGAATGGAAAAAAAAAAAGCAATTTTGTCTTTGATTTTTATTTGTTTTTGTACAGCGTTCACCATGCGGTTGAATTAATGTTTTAACTTTTTTTTTTACACCTTTACAAAATAATTGTATTATATTTTTGTGAACTTTTTTTTTTATAAACTATTTAACTGTTTTAATTCTTAATTTTTGTAAGTCCACCTAGGAGACTTCACTATGTGATCTTCTGATCACTGATATAATGCTTTGATATATTCGTAATACCAAAGCATCACTGCAATCTATTAGGCCATGCCTCTGGCACGTCCTAATAGGCATATAGTCATGGCAGGCCTGGGGTCCTTTGCTAGACTTCTGGCTGCCATGGCAACCCATCAGCAGCCGGCGATCGCGTCCGTGGGCCACTGATGAGTGACAGCGGGAGCCCTCTCCCTTTGTCAAACCACTTAAATGTTGCTCTTGACTCTGTTGCAGCGGGAGTCCAGCTTCTTCTGTACCTGCGTGATCACCATCATGTACATGTATGTCAAGATGCGGGAAGGGGTGAAAGGTCAAATATCTCACATGAACGTTTTAGAGGACATATAGTTATGAGCTACATAATATAACAGCTGAAGCAAGAGCTTTTGGAGATGTAACTATGTATGTTGTAAATCTAGAGCTGTTCAGATGATCATACCTAGGGCTACCTAGTGCTTGACCAATGCCCTTATACCTTAAACGCGTTATCTCCTCAGACATCTCCATTCAGATATTAGCCGCTCTGCGGATAAGCTGATTTTGCAGGGGGAATTCATGGCCAGCCAAGTATTTACATGGTGTTTTTTTTAGATGAATGCCCGTTCATGCCATACATGGATGGCTTGATTACGATAAAACACTAGCTGCTGTTATAGAGTGACTCTCTGTTCTGGGGCATAGAGCGTGGCCTCTTAAAATGTTTATATTGTCGGACTCTGCTCTAAGTATAAGAGGAGGGGACATTTTACTAAAGATGTAGTAGATAGAGCATCAACATATTTTGCAGTTGCGGTCTGTTGTGGTTGTGCCTGGTACTGCAGCTTGTCCTACCTAAACAAATTGCGGCGATCGGCGGTGATTTCAATCAAATAATGATAACATGTCTTAAGGATAAACCATCAATGTTAAAGTATTTTTACCCCTTAGTTATATGTCAGAAGTTTTGATCGGTGGGATCCGAGCACTGAGAACCCAAACGATTTCTAAAACGAAGCGGAGAAGCGCTCGGGTGACTGCTGAGCCGCTTCGTTTCTGAACGGCTTTTCTTGAAAAGCCGAGCAGTTGGTGTACAGGCTCATAGACTTTCTATAGAGTCCGTACACAGTTACATCGGCTTTCCGAGAAGAAAAATCCGAAACTAAGCGGCTTGCCTGAGCCGTTCTGCCGCTTCGTTTTAGGGATTGGTGGGGTTTCAGTGCTAGGACCCTCGCCGATCAAAACTTCTGACATGTCACTATGACATGTAAGAAGTTTTTTGAAAGTTTAGTTACCCTTTAATCATGGTATAATGAAAAGTTCTGCAGTTTCCTAATGCTGAGGATTAAATTACTCAGCCTTGTCAAGATCTTCTCTTGTCAGTGAACCAGAAAAACAGTTTAAAGGGTCTTTTCTGATAAGTGCTTAAAGGAAGAAACTACAATCGCAAGCAGGGGACAGCAGGAGGACTATGCGCGCGCTGTAATAAAGGCACAATTTTATTAACACTTCACTACCCAGATCACCATCACAGCCACCGCTTGAAGGGGTTTTCCACGACTGACCGGTGGGGGCCCGACACCCGCACCAATCAGCCGCTCGGAGCGCTGGATGTTTTGAACGGTATGCAGTAGTTGGAGGACAAAAATGTAATGCAATATACTGCCCTGACGAGTCAGAATACTACGGCAACCACTTTCTGCCCACCTCGCCTACCACTATCACGTTTGTTTTTGAAAATCAATCTTTACAATGTAAAATAATAAACAAAATTTAGATTTTGTTCTTTATACAACACTATCAAGACTACGTAAGATTAGTAAAAATTCGAGGCTAAACTGCAATGCACCACTCCGAAACGTCAGATCACTATGACAACCGTTCATTCTGCTGATCTTATCGGCCACTGTCACGCTGATTCTATAAAACTAAATTTTCATACTATAATTCAATCCATTTTTTTTTTAGATTTCATTAAATCCATAATTTTACATTACCACCATATAGAAATAAAAGTGTTTTATCAGAGGAAATACGTTTTAACAATACCTACACCCAAGATCGCAATCTAAGATCGACCTCATACAGATCAATATACACAAACGATTGTTTTACCTTTTTTAATATATTCTTCTTTTTCAATATATCCTTGTTATTTAAATACCACAAGGAACTATTATATATGCGGGTATATGCGATATATATAGTTGTTGTTTTTTTTTTTTGTATTTGAAATTTGTCTTAAAAATAAAAGAAGACTTGGGAAAAAAAAATACCACAAGAGATGATATTGATAAATTGTATATACATATATAGACTATATCATTTTGTGCCTACAATTTATTACAAGTGATGCATCGCTCAGGTCCCATTTTGATTGCAAGGTCTGGGACCTCTGACCCTCACTCGATAATCCTTGTTTCCTCCGTCTTTTACCCTGTATAAAGGATGTCATTTCTATTAGTACTGTATTTGTATCTCACCTGATGAAGAGGCCGGTCTAGCCCCGAAACGCGTTGTTTTATATTATACAATAAACCTCTGAGACTAATCGTTTCTGGACAATTTGTTAATCTGTTCCAAAACAATATTGTTTATCCAGTGGCGCCAGAATAAAGGATCAGATTTTTCACTTTATCCTCTCTAAAAATGTAATCTTAACGTAGCCTAAACTACCCTAGTGGCGGCTTTAGGCACTCAGAATGTCTCATTTCTTCCTCTATGATTTTATCACTGAGATATATTGCTTGGTATGTCTGCCTGCCAGATAGTTGATATCTTCTACTGAAAATGTTACTTTTTTTCTTATTAATAAAAATGTCTCAACAGGAAATTACATTTAAATCAGGTTTTTATGATAGAGATTTTTTTTTTACATTTTTAATATCAATATAAATATTGCTGTGTAGACTCGGACAAAAGGAGTAGTGGAATTAATGATGGATCTATTCAAGGGCGTAACTAGGAAACATTGGGCCCCATAGCAGACTTTTGACTGGGCCCCCTCCCCTGCGTGCTACACACAGCTCACCCTTGTAGATAGTGCCCCCTTGTAGACAGTGCCATACAGCCCCCCTGTAGACCATTCTATACAGCCCCCCTGTAGACAGTGCTATACAGCCCCCCTGTAGATAGTGCCATACAGCCCCCCCTGTAGACCATGCTATACAGCCCCCCCTGTAGACAGTGCTATACAGCTCTCCCCTGTAGAGATTGTGATATACAGCCCTCCCCTGTAGACCGTGCATATAGCACCCCCTGTAGACAGGGCTATACAGTCTCCCCATATAGTGCTATACAGCCCCCCATATAGTGCTATACAGCCCCCCCTGTAGACATTGCTGTACAGCTGCCCCTGTAGACTTTGCTGTACAGCCCCCCCTGTAGACGGTGCTATACAGCCCCCCCTGTAGACAGTGCTATACAGCCCTCCCCTGTAGACAGTGCTATACAGCCCTCCCCTGTAGACAGTGGTATACTGCCCACTCTGTAGACCATGCTATATAGTGCCCTCTGTAGACAAGGCTATACAGCCCTCCCTGTAGACAGTGCTATACTTTCGAGTATCACAAAGAGGGACAATCGATGCAGCGTGTCGAGGCAAATTCTTTTTATTTTAAGCCACGCCTCTAATCCCACCCGAACCCCGTCCAAACACACCCGGTTCAGCTCACACAGTATCATGTTCCCATAGTGCCTCCCACACAGTATAATACCAAATATCTGCCTCCACACAGTATAATGCCCTTTAGCTGCCATTATACAGTATAATTCCCCCATAGCTGCTAGCATACAGTATACTGACCCATAGACGCCCCCATACAGTATAAAGCCAACACAGACGCCCCCATACAGTATAATGCCCACACAGATACCCCCAAACTGTATAATGCCTACACATATGCCCCATGCAGTATAATGCCCAAATTCCCCCATACAGCATAATGCCCCATTCAGCATAATGCCCTCATAGTTGCCTCATACAGAATAATACCCCATACAGCTTAATGCTCCCAAAGCTGCCCCCATACTGCATAATGCTCCATAGCTGCCCTCATGCAGCATAATGCCCCAATAGCTGCCCCATATAGTATAATGCCCCCATAGTCGCCCCATACAGTATAATGCCCCATATTGGCCCCATACAGCTTAATGCCTCCAAAGCAGCCCCCATAGGTTATAATGCCCCCTAGCTTCACTTATACAGTATAATGCCCTTGTAGATAGTGACACAGTGCCCATGTAGATAGTGCCCTTGTAGATAGTGCCCCTATATAGTGCCACAGTGTCTATGTAGATAGTGCCAAACCCCCCTTCTGTAGATAGCACCATTGGGACTCCCTCTAGGAGCGGAATCCCCAGCCAGAGCATAGGCCGGGGATTCCGCTCCTAGAGGGAAGCCCTGATGTCACTGTCCATATATGAACAGTGACGTCGGTGGCTACTCCTTGAGCGGAATCCCCGTTGCCGACTCTTGTCGGGGATTCCGCTCCAGGAGGAGCCCCTGACATCACTGTCCATATATGGACAGTGACCTCGGATTTCCTCTAGGAGTGGAATCTCTGGCCAGATCATCGGTAATGGGGATTCCGCTCAAGGATTAGCCACTGTAATATATGGACAGTGACATCAGGACTTCCCTGAGCACAGCGCTTAAAGTAGCGCTGTGCCAGGGGAGAAATCGGCGAGCGCAGGAGCTGCCTCTGCTCTGAACTAATTCTGAAGCAGGGAGCTGATGTTCCCTGCTTCAGAATTTGGTTCAACTGTATCTATACACGCAGGTAAGGCTCTATATACAGCTCCCCTGGTCACTAGGGTTGCCACCCGGCCGGTAAACCACCAGCCCAGCCGGTATTAACATCCGAAGGCCGGTGTCAGTAATTACTTCATATCGGCAATGTTAATTGCTAGTTATACTATAGATGGGTAGGAGGCAGCAGTTTCTAGGAAAGCTAAAGGACCAGGCAATGTCCAATCAGGACTCTTCCCTCCCCCGTTCGACAGAAAAGGGTGCCAATGGAGTGGAAGATGTCAGGAGTAAGGTGGCCTATAAATAGAGAGGGGATGGTGTCTATTTGGCACGGAGGCCGGAGAAAGAAGAGAATGGTGAAGAAGGAGAAAGAGAAGTTCGGAGAGCAAGGAGTAGAGGAATAAGAGTCAGCAAAGGGAACAATAAGGGGAAAAGACAGATGAGGATCGTGCAGCATGGAATAGTGCCTCAGGAAGTGCAGCAGCCAGGGACCAGCAACAAGGACTTCCCCCAGGGCACAGGAACAGGTAAGCTCCCTACGTACACGCTTAATGTGTCCATTGGGCTCCATTTGCCTGATGGAGGCCAAAACAGTGTCCTTTTGGCCTCTGCCGGGCTGGTATATGTCGGTTTACCTTTTTTGGAGGATGGAATAATGTAGTACACTACGCTATTCCATCCTTAGGGATCCTGAAAAAGTACATATATCACATGGTTTTTAACATGGGAGCCTACGGAATATATGGACGTTGATGTCAAGGGCTTTCCCAAGGCGGGCTTTCCCGGCCAGAGAGCTTGCGGGTAGTTCAAAGCTCCTGACATCACTGTCCATATATGGACTTCAAGTAGCATTATGCCCCAGGAGTTTGGGCGACGTATCCCACTGTAGGCATATACAGTGGGAAGCGTACCTACCCCCCCCCCCCCGGTCGGAGGTACACGTATGGACTCCTCCAAATGTATACCTCCCGACTGAAGGAAAAAATGATATGTACAACACTATGCAGTTGTGCACTGGCCTTCCAACATCCATGGGTAACGTTCAACACAAAGTGGGGGATGGTTAGTTCTTGGCCCGAAGGCCCCATGCACGCAACCGCTTAGATATCGTCCGTAATTACACACATTTGTTTCTGTGGCTGAAGGACACCTTCCTATTTACGGGAAGGTGTCCATGACGTAGAAACCTTCCGTAAAAAATAGGACACATCCTAGTTTTTTTATTTTACGGACCGTACTCCCATACATTTATAATGGTATCCGCAAATGCGGTTGTGGCCGGCCAGCCGTGCCTGTAATCACGGACCGTGATTACGGGCACGGTCGTGTGCATCGGGCCCTTAAAGGAGTTGTTGCAATGGACATTTATCACCTATTCATAGGATAGGTAATAAATGTCTGATCACTGGGGGTCCCACCTTTGGGATCCTCACCGATCTCTAGAATGGGGGTCCTGAGATATGCCGCACCATTCACTGTCTATAGGAGCAGTGGCGGTTTATCATATGGGTGGTTTAATGCTCCTGATAATACTTCCACTCCTCGCAGCCAGGCTCCATTTTCAGTTCTAGGCCACGCCCAGAGCTAAACAGAAATGGAAACGAGGCGGATTTACACGAACGCACGGACCTATGCTAGTCTATGGGGCAGTGCAGACTGTCAGTGATTTTTGCGCAGCGTGAGTCCGCTGCGTAAAACTCACGACAGGTCCTATATTTCTGCGTTTTTCACGCATCACGTACCCATTGAAGTCAAAGGGTGCGTGAAAATCACGCGCACCACACGGAAGCACTTCCGTGGGACGCGCGTGATTCGCGCAACAGCAGTCAAAAGTATGAATGAAGCACCACGTGCTTTTCTGTTTACAAACATACAAACAGAGCTGTTAAGTGACTTTTGCGCACGCAAAACGCCGCATTTTTTGCGTGTGCAAAACGCACACGCTCGTTTAAATCCGCCCTAAGTATAAGTCTGGTCTTGAGTCAGAAATTTTTTTTTCTTGTCTAGTCTATGGTCTGCATTAATTTAGCGATCTGGTGTCTGAATTAGTTTAGGTATGTGCTGGATGAAGAAAAGGAATAAGAAAAACTATCAGAGAAGACGTCTGTTAGGGATCTGCCAGGTACTACGTCTAGGTATACTCCTGGGATTAATCAATCCACACCTGAGGCCAGACCTGTTCGACTGACACCATCTCCCACCAACCAGGGTGGCAGGCTCAGGAGTGGGAGAGCCTATCGCGGCCTGATCAGTCGGAGTTAGCTCCGCCCCCTGTCCTTTATTACCTGCCGTGTTCTCTTCCTCAGTGCTTGTAATTCTTCTGCATTCCTGGCCTCACTGCTGCTTGCTCCAGCCTGCTCCTGCCGTGCTTCTGCCTTGCTGCAGTTCCGCTTAACCTGCTTTGCTTTGCACCTGGCTTGCTTCCTTCTCCGTGCTCACTTTGGTATACTCCACTTCATCCTGGTCCTGACTACTCATTCACCGCTCCGTTTCCTCGCG
Organism: Rhinoderma darwinii; assembly: GCF_050947455.1. Taxonomy (NCBI): domain Eukaryota; kingdom Metazoa; phylum Chordata; class Amphibia; order Anura; family Rhinodermatidae; genus Rhinoderma; species Rhinoderma darwinii. The sequence continues at coordinate 15,470,384 of NC_134698.1, forward strand.
GCGTTCCGTGGCTACTGCCCCTTCCCTTGAGTGTTCCCTGTTTGTTCTCCCGTGCACTTAGACAGCGTAGGGACCGCCGCCCAGTTGTACCCCGTCGCCTAGGGCGGGTCGTTGCAAGTAGGCAGGGACAGGGCGGTGGGTAGATTAGGGCTCACTTTCCCTTCACCTCCTTCCTGCCATTACATAATTACAAGCCCTTACCTAGTCTACCATCTCTCCTACGCTGACGCTATCATGGACCCCCTTGAGACCCTGACCCAGCAGATGCAGGGCCTCTCCCTACAGGTCCAGGCCCTGGCCCAGAGGGTCAACCAGGGTGACGCTGCCTTAGTAGTACCCCTCACCTCACCTCTAGAACCTGACCTCAAGTTACCTGACCGGTTCTCAGGGGACCGTAAGACGTTTCTCTCCTTCCGGGAGAGTTGCAGACTGTATTTCCGCCTAAAACCCCACTCCTCCGGTTCCGAGAACCAGCGGGTGGGTATCATCATATCCCGACTCCAGGAGGGGCCCCAAGAGTGGGCCTTCTCCTTGGCTCCTGACGCCCCTGAACTTTCCTCTGTTGATCGTTTTTTCTCTGCCCTCGGACTCATTTACGACGAGACTGACAGGACTACTTTAGCCGAGAGTCAGCTGGTGACCTTACGTCAGGGTAGGAGACCGGTTGAGGAATACTGTTCTGATTTTAGAAAGTGGTGCGTAGCTTCTCGGTGGAACGATCCGGCCCTAAGGTGCCAATTTAGGTTAGGATTATCTGACGCCCTGAAGGATCTGCTGGTTAGCTACCCCTCTTCTGACTCCCTTGACCAGGTTATGGCCCTAGCAGTACGACTTGACCGACGTCTCAGGGAACGTCAGCTTGAACGCTTCAAGGTGCTCCCCTCTGACTTTTCTGCGATTCCCCCCGAGGTCCCGTCTCCTCGCCCCTCCACGGAGGACTCGGAGGTACCTATGCAACTCGGGGCCTCCATGTCCCCTCGACAACATAGGGAGTTTCGCAGAATGAATGGTCTCTGCTTCTACTGTGGGGACGACAAGCATCTACTGAACACCTGTCCCAGGCGCAAGAATAAGAAGCCGGAAAACTTCCGCGCCTAAGTGATCATCGGGGAGGTCACTTGGGCGCACAGGTATTTCCCGTTAATGTGAAACGGAATAAAATTTTGCTTCCCTTTCAGGTCTCGTTTGCTGGCCGGTCTGCCACGGGCAGTGCTTTCGTGGATTCTGGCTCATCTGCTAATATCATGTCTGTGGAATTTGCTATGTCTCTAAAGATGCCTTTTATTGATTTACCTTATCCTATCCCTGTAGTAGGTATCGACTCAACTCCCCTTGCTAATGGTTATTTTACTCAGCATACTCCTGTTTTTGAACTCCTGGTTGGCTCCATGCATTTGGAGCAGTGCTCTGTACTGGTGATGCAGGGATTATCGTCTGATCTGGTATTAGGTCTTCCCTGGTTGCAGTTGCATAATCCCACGTTTGATTGGAATACTGGGGATCTCACCAAATGGGGTAGTGAATGTCTTATGTCATGTCTTTCTGTTAACTCTATTTCTCCCCGGGAGGAGGTAAACACGCTTCCTGAGTTTGTTCAGGACTTCGCCGATGTGTTTTCTAAGGAGGCCTCCGAGGTGTTGCCTCCCCATAGAGATTACGATTGCGCCATCGATTTGGTGCCTGGTGCCAAGCTTCCTAAGGGTAGGATATTTAATCTTTCATGTCCTGAACGTGAAGCTATGAGGGTGTATATCCAAGAATGCCTGGCCAAGGGTTTCATTCGCCCCTCGACTTCTCCTGTAGGTGCTGGCTTCTTCTTCGTGGGGAAGAAGGATGGTGGTCTTAGGCCGTGCATTGATTATCGTAACCTGAATAAGGTCACCGTAAGGAACCAGTACCCACTTCCTTTGATTCCGGATCTTTTCAATCAGGTTCAGGGAGCCCAATGGTTTTCTAAGTTCGATCTACGGGGGGCATATAACCTTATCCGCATCAAAGAGGGGGATGAGTGGAAAACGGCGTTCAACACACCCGAGGGTCATTTCGAATACCTGGTCATGCCCTTTGGGTTGTGTAATGCCCCTGCTGTCTTCCAGAATTTTATTAATGAAATCCTGAGAGATTACCTGGGTAATTTTCTTGTTGTGTACCTTGATGACATACTGGTGTTTTCCAAGGACTGGTCCTCCCACGTGGAGCATGTCAGGAAGGTGCTCCAGGTCCTTCGGGAGAATAATCTGTTTGCTAAGACTGAAAAATGTGTCTTTGGGGTACAGGAGATACCATTTTTAGGGCAAATCCTCACTCCTCATGAATTCCGCATGGACCCTGCCAAGGTTCAGGCTGTGGCGGAATGGGTCCAACCTGCCTCCCTTAAGGCGTTACAGTGTTTTTTAGGGTTCGCCAACTATTACAGGAGATTTATTGCCAACTTCTCGGTCGTCGCTAAGCCTCTTACGGACCTTACTCGCAAGGGTGCTGATGTCCTCCATTGGCCCCCTGAGGCCGTCCAGGCCTTTGAGACCCTCAAGAAGTGCTTTATCTCGGCCCCCATGCTGATTCAGCCCAACCAAGAGGAGCCATTTATTGTGGAGGTTGACGCATCCGAGGTGGGAGTGGGGGCCTTCTTCTCCCAGGGTACCAGCTCCCTCACCCATCTCCGCCCCTGTGCTTACTTCTCTAGGAAGTTTTCGCCCACGGAGAGTAACTATGATATTGGCAACCGCGAACTTCTAGCCATTAAATGGGCTTTTGAAGAGTGGCGGCACTTCCTGGAGGGGGCCAGACACCAGGTAACGGTCCTTACGGATCACAAGAATCTGGTTTTCCTAGAATCGGCCCGGAGGCTTAATCCTAGACAAGCTCGGTGGGCACTATTCTTCACCAGATTTAATTTCTTGGTTACCTATAGGGCTGGGTCCAAGAATATTAAGGCTGATGCTCTGTCACGTAGTTTCATGGCCAATCCTCCTTCCGAGAAGGATCCTGCTTGTATTTTACCCCCTGGTATAATCGTTTCTGCCACGGATTCTGATTTAGCTTCTGATATCGCGGCTGATCAGGGTGCAGCTCCCGGGAACGTCCCTGGGGACAAACTGTTTGTTCCCCTGCAATACCGGCTAAGGGTACTCAGGGAAAACCATGACTCCGCTCTATCTGGTCATCCTGGCATCTTGGGCACCAAACACCTCATTACCAGAAACTATTGGTGGCCTGGGTTGCCTAAAGACGTTAGGGCTTACGTCGCCGCTTGTGAGGTTTGCGCTAGGTCCAAAACCCCTAGGTCCCGACCTGCGGGCCTACTACGTTCCTTGCCCATTCCCCAGAGACCTTGGACCCATATCTCCATGGATTTTATCACCGATTTGCCTCCATCTCAGGGCAAGTCGGTGGTGTGGGTGGTAGTAGACCGCTTCAGCAAGATGTGCCACTTTGTGCCCCTTAAGAAGCTACCTAACACCAAGATGTTAGCTTCTTTGTTTGTGAAACACATCCTGCGTCTCCATGGGGCCTCAGTCAATATCGTTTCTGACAGAGGGGTACAATTTGTTTCCTTATTTTGGAGAGCTTTTTGTAAAAAGTTGGAGATTGATCTGTCCTTCTCCTCCGCCTTCCATCCCGAAACTAATGGCCAAACGGAAAGGACTAACCAATCCCTGGAACAATATTTAAGGTGTTTCATCTCTGGCTGTCAATTCGATTGGGTCTCATTCCTTCCCCTTGCTGAATTTTCCCTGAATAACCGGGTCAGTAACTCGTCAGGGGTCTCCCCGTTTTTCTGTAATTTCGGGTTTAACCCAAGGTTCTCCTCCGTTTCCCCTGGTTGTTCCAATAATCCTGAGGTAGAGGATGTTCATCGGGAACTGTGCACTGTCTGGGCCCAGGTTCAGAAGAACCTAGAGGCGTCCCAGAGCGCACAAAAGATTCAGGCGGATAGTAGACGTTCTGCTAACCCCCGGTTTGTCGTCGGGGATTTGGTCTGGTTGTCGTCCAGGAACTTGCGCCTTAAGGTCCCGTCCAGGAAGTTTGCTCCCCGATTTATTGGACCTTATAAGATCATTGAAGTCCTCAACCCTGTATCCTTCCGTCTGGAGCTGCCCCCATCCTTTCGCATACATGACGTCTTCCATGCCTCCCTCCTTAAACGCTGCTCCCCGTCCTGGTCCCCCTCGAGGAAACCTCCTGTTCCCGTTCTCACCCCTGAGGGGGTGGAATTCGAGGTGGCCAAGATTATGGACAGTAGGATGGTCCAGGGCTCCCTCAGTACCTGGTCCATTGGAGAGGATACGGGCCGGAGGAGAGGACTTGGGTACCTGCCCGTGATGTTCACGCTGGGGTATTGATCAGGAGGTTCCACCTTCTCTTCCCTACTAAACCGGGTCCTCTTAGTAAGGGTCCGGTGGCCCCTCATAAAAGGGGGAGTACTGTTAGGGATCTGCCAGGTACTACGTCTAGGTATACTCCTGGGATTAATCAATCCACACCTGAGGCCAGACCTGTTCGACTGACACCATCTCCCACCAACCAGGGTGGCAGGCTCAGGGGTGGGAGAGCCTATCGCGGCCTGGTCAGTCGGAGTTAGCTCCGCCCCCTGTCCTTTATTACCTGCCGTGTTCTCTTCCTCAGTGCTTGTAATTCTTCTGGATTCCTGGCCTCACTGCTGCTTGCTCCAGCCTGCTCCTGCCGTGCTTCTGCCTTGCTGCAGTTCCGCTTAACCTGCTTTGCTTTGCCCCTGGCTTGCTTCCTTCTCCGTGCTCACTTTGGTATACTCCACTTCATCCTGGTCCTGACTACTCATTCAGGGCTCACTTTCCCTTCACCTCCTTCCTGCCATTACAACGTCACATGTGAGTCACTAGATTTATACAGGAACTGTTGACTGTATTGTGTTAATTCTCTGTTATTACTCCTGGAAATGTCCTGTCGTCAAATCTAGTGTTTGTAACAGTGATTCTTGAAAGATGATTTACCAATAGTTACCAATGTTTCTGGAAAACTCCAGAGCATGCTTTACTAGGTACAAGGACTATGCGCAGTTTTCACACCACAACATGGCAAGCTTTTAATTTCTTTCTCTATCCTAGTCACACCTCATAATTAACAGCCCCCACCCCGAAAGAATACCCGTTCATACATAAGTGTCCAGATAATATTGTCATAAAGTGCTTGAGTAACAGTAATGTATATTGTAGGGACAGGGCTATATGGTGCACAAATAATAGTGCCATATAGTGCCACATTCCCAGATACAGGCATACTGTTAAAAGAATATTATGAGCTGCCCAATCCTGGCTTGTAACTAGAATTTGCTGGGCCTCCCAGAGAATTTACCAGTTTCATGTGAAAGATAGGGATAGCACACTTGTTGCCGTGTCTCGACAAAGAAAAAAAAATACAACTCCCAGCATTGTCTGACAGTTGATCATCATCAGACCACTGTGCTCCAGAGATATACTATGTTGCTATACTGTGCGGAGAAGACCCCAAAATAAATTTAGGCCCCAAAAATAAATTCTGAAAAAAGTCAATTTGGATTTAGGGATATTGCATCAGGACATTGTGTGCGCGCCACTGCCCACCGCGCCACTTCCCACAGGGTCCTAATGCCGGCCAGCGGCAGAAATTTGTGTGTGCTGCTGCACACAAGTTTCTGACACCTGACGGTTTTGGGAACCTGTGTTCGGTGGCGCTCGGAGATGAAGAGGACCCGGGAGTGAGGAGGTGTCACGATGGGTGTATGGACCCACTAGCCGTATCGCCGTAGCGGGATAGCAGCTGGCCAAACAGGATATCAAGGCAAAGTCTATAGTTCTATAGGCGCGGTGAAATACAGCAGGCGTAGTATACGACACAACACGACTCCAACTCTCTACGGCAGAGGAACAAGGTAGCACGGGATTCAGGATATAGGTAGCAGGAACGGGAACACTGGGAACTGGAAAACACTAAGGGACCATTTGCAAAGACTTACACGGGTAAACACAACAACGGTAAGGCAATGAGTGAAGGGGCAGGGCCCTTCTTATAGTCCAGGGTGATCTGGGAGCAATCAGTCAAATCTAAAATGTGTGTGCTCTGGCCATTTAAGATCGGGAATGAGATGGAGTGCGCACCCTAGTGGTCACTACAGGACAGGATGGCCGCATCTGCTGGCATCTCTGGGGAGGAAGACGTCTGCAGGATGATAGGAGTCTGCGGTCAGCGACCGCGGACATTACAAGAGGTAAGTGATACTGGCCGTTATCTATTGAATCAAATTCAAGCTGATGCTGGGCCCCCTTAAAGGCAATGTATACCTGTTTGAAGTCTTTCTTTTTTTTTTTTATAAAAATGTATTCTGTGATTATATGCAAGTTTTAAATAGGTATTTATAAAAAAAAAAAAAATGCTTTTTGAGATACAGTTTTTATGTATTTTGTATAAAGAGGAGCTGTCTCTGACCCTCAAAGCCAATTCTGTCAGGTCAGCAGTTCTGACGGCTCAGCAGAGAACAGGTTCTGCTTGTCTCTAACACGCAGGATCCAGCTGGAACCGATCACATCTAAGTTTATGAACTCAGATGAGATCGATAACATCTGGATCCTACGGCTTTCTGACGAGTCGTCAGTCCTGCTGACCTGACGGATTCGGCTTTGACAGCAAAATACAGCTTCTATGTATACAGGATACATAAAAGCTGTACCTCAAAAAGTTTTTTTTGCATACAATCACATAATAATATTTTTTATTTCTAAAAAAAATTACTTTAAAGCTTTATAAAGCCTTTAAGTTTGCGGGTACATCATATAACTTGGTTCCAAATTGTGAGTGGCTGATTTTTATTCTATTTTCTGCTTTTCTGACAGCATTTCTCTGTGTTTGTGTAATTATTTTTATCCTTTATCCTTCGAGAATATGAATTATGCAGAATTACTTTGATCTATAAGCTCTTGTTAAAGTTTGAAGATATGTTGGTGTCAAAAGAGTAAACTTAAAGTGTGCCAATGTGCCAAACCTGGTATGAATTTAAAAGACTCCTTATAAGGGAATCTGACACGTCAAAAATGCAGATCCATCTACAGCAGCAGGTTATAGAGCAGGAGGAGATGAATAGATTGGTTTAAAGTTTTGTAGGAAAAGGTAAGATATAAATTGTCATTGATTAATTTAAACATTTGCTCAATGTGAAATAAAGAGTCCAGTGGGTGGTCCTACTCGGTGACTGGCAGTTATTTCTGTATGCACATTAATGCAGCAAAGACTGTCAATTAGTGTTTGAGACTGCCCACTGGACTCTTTAGCCCACATTCAGCAATTACGGGTTATCCTAAATCTTTAAAAACCAAACTACACTCCTCAACATTGAAATTGCAGAGATGTCGGCACTGTTCAATGTTGCGTGTCCCGGAGGTTGGGAGAACAACGAACAGGAATGACAGCAAGAGGTACGCGAACCTCTGCTTAGACAGATCGTCTTATTGGAAGAATGGCACGTAGTGATCCACTCTGTATTGCAAGTGAAATTGGACGTCACACCCCAAGCCTAGGGCGGCAACCAGTGTCGACACAAACCATGAGAAGGCGTTTGCACGATATTGGGATATGAGACAGACATCCAGCTGTGTTCCATTCACCGCACGCAACCGCTATCATGGTGCATCGTAAGACTGGAATGGAGGTCTATCCTTTTTAGCGATGAATCACGCTTTTGTCTTGGACGAAATGATAACCAGAGATTGGTCTAGAGACCATGTGGGCAACGCCATGAAGAGGCCTTGATAAGGAAAGGTCACACCGGTCCTACTCCCTGGATTATGGTGTGGGTTGGCATAATGTACATACGGTAGCCAGACGCGTCTAGTCTTCATTTCAGGTGCACTAACAGCTCGGTGATACATTGATTTGGTCGTGGAACCAGTGGTACAGCCATTTCTCCAAAGTGTCCCACAAGCCGTTTTTGAGCAGCCTGAGTGGCCTAAACGTTCTACCATGGCCTGCAGCGTCTCTGGACTTGTCTCCCATAGAGCACAACTGTGACGTCATTGCTCGGAAATTGCAAAGGGAGCTGCCAGAAATTGGACAGCATGGTAAAAATTACAAGTCCCCTTTAACTATTTAAAGGGGTTCTCTGCTTTGGACAATACCTATTTGTTATGAGGTTCCCTTAATAATAGGCTAATCACAAAGTGTCCCTGTCATGAACAAATACACGGGTATCAGTGAGGTCCCTGTTCTTCCCAAACCTCTGTCCCTACCTACTTGTACGACCCGACCTAAACGACGGCGCACAACTGACAAACAGATAAGACAGAACAACAAAGGGTCACCTGGGAAAAACATGGAGGGAGAGGCAGGGCAATTGTGCCACGGACAAGTCCGGGCGCAAAAGGCGGAGTCAGGCAGGCAGGGTCAAACCGGGAGAGTGCAGCAAAATAAAAGTCAGAAGGCAAAGAAAAGTCAGGAGTCAAGCCGGGGTCAGGGGTAACAAAGGAGTAAAATGCAAGTCGCTCAGTGGAGTCTGTAACTAGGGAAAGCACAAGGCTAGGAAACTAGTTACAGGCAAAGGCCTACTGCCCCAGGCTGAACTAAATAAGGAGAGGGCGGGAGCTCAGGAACATCAGCCAGGCCTTGATTGGCCTGACGCTCCTGAGCTCCTTTTGGCTGCAGACTGCCTCAGTCTGCCAGGCGACGCCCGAGCGAGTCACTCTCGACGTCCTGAGACCGAGGGAGCTGCAGGAAGGGAGTACGTGACAGTACCCCCCCCTTTTACGAGGGTCCACTGGACCCTTCACCACCGAATCAGGTTTATTCGGAAATTTATTATGACATTTTTTTTATAAGGGTCTGAGCATGGATATCTCGGACTGGGACCCAAGTCCTCTCCTCTGGACCATATCCTTTCCAATGGACCAGGTACTGGATAGACCCCTGAACCTTTCTACTGTCCAGCAAGCCTGCAGGTCGGAATCTGGGAGTTTTAGACCGGGCGCAGGTCTCACATGAGACCATGTAGGCTCGGACATCCTGTAGCAGCCCTGACCACCAGAAACCACGGGTGACAAGGTCCCTGGTACCAGAGATGCCTGGGTGACCTGACAGGACTGAGTCTTGACACTCCTGGAGGAGCCGGAGGTGTAGGGGTACAAACAGTTTGCCCTCTGGAAGGGCTTCAGGGGCAGAGTCCTGGCTGGTCGCGACCTTTGTGGTCAGGTCAGAGTCTATGGTTGCCACTACTGCACCAGGAAGCAATATCCCTTCGGGTTTGGTCTCAGGCGGAGGGGTGGCCAGAAAACTACGGGACAGAGCATCCGCTTTAATATTCTTTGAACCAGTCCTGTAGGTAACAACAAAATTTAACCTGGTGCAAAATAGAGCCCATCTAGCCTGTCTAGGGTTGAGTCTCCTGGCTGTTTCTAAAAAGACCAAATTTTTATGGTCAGTGAGGACCGTGAGCCAATGTCTTGCCCCTTCGAGAAAATGGCGGCATTCCTCCAAAGCCCATTTGATGGCCAGCAGTTCCCGATTCCCAACATCGTAATTTTGCTCAGTGGGAAATAACTTACGGGAAAAGAAGGCACAGGGTTCGAGGTGAGTGTGAGAAGTGGGACCCTGAGACAATACTGCTCCCACACCCACCTCAGAAGCATCCACCTCCACAATAAAGGGTTGAGTTTGATCTGGTTGGATTAGTATCGGGGCGGAGGAAAAGCACCCCTTAAGGAGCTCGAAGGCTCGGACCGCCTGCAGTGGAGGAGATCCGCACCTTTGCGGGTGAGGTTGGTAAGAGGTTTGGCGATTACTGAAAATTTTGGGATAAAACGTCTGTAGTAATTTGCAAACTCTTTTGGAGGGCTTTCAGGGAAGCAGGCCGGACCCATTGAGATACCGCCTGGACCTTGGCAGGATCCATGCGGAAATCCTCAGGGGTAAGGATGTGTCCCAAGTAAGGCATCTCTTGAGTACCAAAAATACATTTTTCAACTTTATTCTCCCTGAGAATGTGGAGGACAGTCCTGACATGTTTGACGTGCGAGTCCCAGTCTTTGGAAAATACCAAAATGTCATCCAAGTATACCACCAAGAAGAGCCCCAGATAGTCTCTAAAAATATAATTTACGAAAGTCTGGAACACAGCTGGCGCATTACATAGGCCGAAGTGCATCACCAGGTACGCAAAGTGCCCTTCGGGGGTGTTAAAGGCAGTCTTCCACTCTTCCCCCCCCTACGAACTCTAATCAGGTTATAGGCTCCCCGCCGGTCAAACTTAGAGAACCATTGGGCCCCCTGAACCTGAATAAAGAGTTCAGGGATGAGCAGTAGTGGGTGTTGGTTCTTTATGGTGATATTGTTAAGCTGACGGTAGTCAATATAGGGTCGGAACCCCCCCCCCTGTCTTTCTTCCCCACAAAGAAGAAACCAGCACCTACAGGTGATGAGGAGGGGCGGATGTACCCCTTGGCCAGGCTCTCCTGGATATACTCCCTCATCACTTCACGCTCAGGGCAAGATAGATTAACCCCTTAATGACCAGCCTATTTTAGACCTTAATGACCAGGCTATTTTTTAAGTTTTTCCATCGTCGCATTCCAGAGCTATAACTTATTTATTTTTGCGTCAATATAGCTGTATAAGGTCTTGTTTTTTGCGGGACAAGTTGTATTTTTTAATAGCACCATTTTGAGGTCCATATTATTTATTGATTAACTTTTATTAACTTTTTTTAGGAGGGGGGTAGAAAAAAATCTGATATTTCGCCACTCTTTTTTTGCGTCATAAATTACGCCATTTACCGTGTGGTATAAATAACACAATAAGTTTATTCAGCGGGTTGTTACGATTCCAACGATACCAAATTTGTATAGTTTTTGTATGTTTTACTACTTTTACACAGTAAAACCGCTTTTTTTTCAAAATTATTTGTGTTAAGGATCTGCCAGGCACAGCTTCTGTATCCACGCCCATAGGTAATCAGTCTGCACCTGCTTCTATGTCTGTGAGACTGACTCCATCTTCCACCACTCAGGATGGCAGGCTTAGGAGTGGGAGAGCCTATCACAGCCTGGCCAGACGGAGCTAGCTCCCGCCCTCTGTCTATTTATACCTGCCTTTCCTGTTCCTCCTTGCTTGTGATTCTTCTCTGTTGGTTTCCTGCCCTGCTGCAGCTTCTTGAACTACTTGTCCCTGCTTCGTATTGACCCTGGCTTACTGACTACTCTCCTGCTCTGCGTTTGGTACCTCGTACACTCCTGGTTTGACTCGGCTTGTTCACTACTCTCCTGCTCTGCGTTTGGCACCTCGTACTCTCCTGGTTTGACTCGGCTCGTTTACTACTCTTGTTGCTCACGGTGTTGCCGTGGGCAACTGCCCCGTTTCCCTTTGTTCTGTGTTTCCTTGTCTGGTTGTCTGTCGTGCACTTACGGAGAGTAGGGACCGTCACCCAGTTGTACCCCATCGCCTAGGGCGGGTCGTTGCAAGTAGGCAGGGACTGAGTGGCGGGTAGATTAGGGCTCACTTGTCTGTTTCCCTATCCCTGTCATTACATAATCACAAGCCCATATACCTACTCTACCCTGGTCCCTCACACCACTATGGACCCCCTTGAGACCCTGGTTCAGCAAATGCAGGGTCTCTCCCTACAGGTCCAGGCCCTGGCTCAGAGGGTCAACCAGCCTGATGCTACCATGGTAGTGCCCCTCACCTCACCTCTTGAACCCCACCTCAAGTTGCCTGACCGGTTCTCAGGGGACCGGAAGACTTTTCTCTCCTTTCGGGAGAGTTGTAGGCTCTATTTTCGTTTAAAGCCCCACTCCTCAGGTTCTGAGAGCCAGCGGGTGGGTATAATTATGTCCCGGCTCCAGGAAGGGCCCCAAGAATGGGCCTTCTCCTTGGCTCCTGACGCCCCTGAACTTTCCTCCGTTGATCTTTTCTTTTCTGCTCTCGGACTCAATTATGACGAGACTGACAGGACTGCCTTTGCCGAGAGTCAGCTGGTGACCTTACGTCAGGGTAAGAGACCTGTTGAGGAGTATTGCTCTGACTTTAGGAAGTGGTGCGTAGCTTCTCGGTGGAATGACCCTGCCTTAAGGTGCCAGTTTAGGTTAGGTCTGTAGAACGCCCTGAAAGACCTGCTAGTTAGCTATCCCTCTTCTGACTCCCTAGACCAGGTTATGGCTTTAGCGGTACGACTTGACCGACGTCTCAGGGAACGACAACGTGAACGTTTATGTGTTTTCTCCTCTGACTCCCCCATGATGCCTCCCGAGGTTCCGTTGCTTCGTTCTTTCACGGAAGATTCGGAGGTACCTATGCAACTCGGGGCCTCCGTGTCCCCCCAACAATGTAGAGAATTCCGCTGGAAGAATGGTCTCTGCTTCTATTGTGGGGACAACAAGCATCAAGTGAACACCTGTCCTAGGCGTAAGAATAAGCAGCCGGAAAACTTCCGCGCCTAAGTGATCATCGGGGAGGTCACTTGGGCGCACAGGTATTTCCCGTAAATATGAAACGTAATAAAATCTTGCTTCCCTTTCAGGTCTCTTTTGGTGGTAGGTCTGCTACCGGCAGTGCCTTCGTGGATTCAGGGTCGTCTGCTAATATCATGTCTGTGGAATTTGCTATGTCTCTAGCTATGCCTTTGATTGATTTGCCTAAACCTGTCCCGGTAGTGGGTATCGACTCCACTCCTCTCGCTAATGGTTATTTTACACAGCATACCCCTGTTTTTGAACTCCTTGTTGGCTCCATGCATTTGGAGCAGTGCTCTGTACTGTTGATGCAGGGATTATCGTCCGATTTGGTTTTAGGCCTTCCCTGGTTGCAGTTGCATAATCCCACGTTTGACTGGAATACTGGGGATCTTACCAAATGGGGTAATGAATGCTTGACGTCATGTTTTTCTGTTAATTCTATTTCTCCCCCTGAGGAGGTGAACACGCTACCTGACTTTGTTCAGGACTTCGCTGATGTTTTCTCTAAGGAGGCCTCCGAAGTGTTACCTCCTCATAGAGAATACGATTGCGCTATCGATTTGGTACCAGGAGCTAAGCTCCCTAAGGGTAGGATATTTAATCTCTCTTGTCCCGAACGTGAAGCCATGAGAGAGTATATCCAGGAATGCCTGGCCAAGGGTTACATTCGCCCCTCTACTTCTCCGGTAGGTGCTGGCTTCTTCTTCGTAGGGAAGAAGGATGGTGGTCTTAGGCCATGCATTGACTACCGTAACTTGAATAAGGTCACTGTAAGGAACCAGTATCCCCTTCCTTTGATTCCTGATCTCTTTAATCAGGTTCAGGGGGCCCAATGGTTCTCTAAGTTTGATCTACGGGGGGCGTATAACCTTATCCGCATCAAAGAGGGGGATGAGTGGAAGACTGCGTTTAACACGCCCGAAGGTCATATCGAATACCTCGTCATGCCCTTTGGGTTGTGTAATGCTCCCGCGGTCTTCCAGAATTTCATAAATTAGATTTTAAGAGATTACCTGGGGGTATTTCTTGTAGTGTACCTTGATGACATACTTGTGTTTTCCAAGGACTTGTCCTCCCACATTGAGCATGTCAGGAAGGTGCTCCAGGTCCTTCGGGAAAACAAACTGTTTGCGAAGAACGAAAAATGTGTGTTTGGGGTGCAGGAGATACCATTTTTGGGTCAAATCCTCACTCCTCATGAATTCCGCATGGACCCCGCCAAGGTCCAGGCTGTGGCGGAATGGGTCCAACCTGCCTCCCTGAAGGCGTTACAGTGCTTCTTGGGTTTCGCTAATTATTACAGGAGATTTATTGCTAACTTCTCGGTCATTGCTAAGCCTCTTACGGACCTCACTCGCAAGGGTGCTGATCTCCTCCACTGGCCTCCTGAGGCTGTCCAGGCTTTTGAGGCCCTTAAGAAGTGCTTTATCTCTGCCCCGGTGTTGGTTCAGCCTAACCAAATGGAGCCATTTATCGTGGAGGTTGACGCATCTGAGGTGGGAGTGGGGGCTGTCTTGTCCCAGGGTACCAGGTCCCTCACCCATCTCCGTCCCTGTGCCTACTTCTCCAGGAAGTTTTCACCCACTGAGAGTAACTATGATATTGGCAACCGCAAACTCTTAGCCATTAAATGGGCATTTGAAGAGTGGCGCCACTTCCTGGAGGGGGCTAGGCACCAGGTAACGGTCCTTACCGACCACAAGAATCTGGTTTTCCTAGAATCTGCCCGGAGGCTAAACCCGAGACAAGCTCGATGGGCGTTATTTTTTACCAGATTAAATTTTTTGGTTACCTATAGGGCTGGGTCTAAAAATATTAAGGCTGATGCACTGTCGCGTAGCTTCATGGCCAGCCCTCCTTTGGAGGAAGATCCTGCTTGTATTTTGCCTCCAGGTATAATCATTTCCTCTATTGATTCTGATTTAGTTTCTGAAATTGCGGCTGATTAAGGTTCAGCTCCCGGGAACCTTCCTGAGAACAAGCTTTTTGTTCCCCTGCAATTCCGGCTAAGGGTACTTAGGGAAAATCATGACTCCGCACTATCTGGTGATCCAGGCATCCTGGGTACCAAGCATCTCATTGCCAGAAACTATTGGTGGCCTGGGTGGCCTAAAGACGTTAAGGCCTACGTCGCTGCTTGTGAGGTTTGTGCTAGGTCCAAGACTCCCAGGTCCCGACCAGCGGGCTTACTACGTTCTTTGCCCATTCCCCAGAGACCTTGGACCCATATCTCCATGGATTTTATCACCGATTTGCCTCCATCTCAAGGCAAGTCGGTGGTGTGGGTTGTAGTAGACCGCTTCAGTAAGATGTGCCACTTTGTGCCCCTCAAAAAACTACCCAATGCTAAGACGTTAGCTACCTTGTTTGTCAAACACATCCTGCGTCTCCATGGGGTCCCTGTCAATATTGTTTCTGACAGAGGGGTACAATTTGTTTCTTTGTTTTGGAGAGCCTTCTGTAAAAAGTTGGAGATTGATCTGTCCTTCTCCTCTGCCTTCCATCCTGAAACTAATGGCCAAACCGAGAGGACTAATCAGTCTCTAGAACAATATTTATGGTGTTTTATCTCTGACTGTCAATATGATTGGGTCTCATTCATTCCCCTCGCCGAATTTTCCCTTAATAACCGGGTCAGGAACTCATCAGGGGTCTCCCCCTTTTTCTGTAATTTTGGGTTTAATCCACGGTTCTCCTCCGTTTCACCTGGTAGTTCCAACAATCCCGAGGTAGAGGTCGTTCATCGGGAACTGTGCACAGTCTGGGCCCAGGTTCAGAAGAACCTAGAGGCGTCCCAGAGCATACAAAAAACTCAGGCAGATAGAAGACGTTCTGCTAACCCCTTGTTTATGGTCGGGGATCTGGTGTGGCTATCGTCAAAGAACTTGCACCTTAAAGTCCCGTCCAAGAAGTTTGCTCCCCGGTTTATAGGGCCGTACAAGGTCATTGAAGTCCTCAATCCTGTCTCCTTCCGACTGGAGTTGCCCCCATCTTTTCGAGTACACGACGTGTTTCATGCCTCCCTCCTTGAACGCTGCTCCCCGTCCTTGGCTCCCTCGAGGAAACCTCCTGTCCCCGTTCTCACCCCTGAGGGGGTAGAATTCGAGGTGGCCAAGATTGTGGACAGCAAGATGGTCCAAGGCTCCCTCCAGTACCTGGTCCATTGGAGAGGATACGGGCCTGAGGAGAGGACTTGGGTACCCGCCCGGGATGTTCACGCTGGGGTATTGGTCAGGAGGTTCCACCTTTGTTTCCCCAATAAACCAGGTCCATCTAGAAAGGGTCCGGTGGCGCCTCATAAAAGGGGGGGTACTTTTAAGGATCTGCCAGGCACAGCTTCTGTATCCACGCCCATAGGTAATCAGTCTGCACCTGCTTCTATGTCTGTGAGACTGACTCCATCTTCCACCACTCAGGATGGCAGGCTTAGGAGTGGGAGAGCCTATCACAGCCTGGCCAGACGGACCTAGCTCCCGCCCTCTGTCTATTTATACCTGCCTTTCCTGTTCCTCCTTGCTTGTGATTCTTCTCTGTTGGTTTCCTGGCCCTGCTGCAGCTTCTTGAACTACTTGTCCCTGCTTCGTATGAGCCTGGCTTACTGACTACTCTCCTGCTCTGCGTTTGGTACCTCGTACACTCCTGGTTTGACTCGGCTTGTTCACTACTCTCCTGCTCTGCGTTTGGCACCTCGTACTCTCCTGGTTTGACTCGGCTCGTTTACTACTCTTGTTGCTCACAGTGTTGCCATGGGCAACTGCCCCGTTTCCCTTTGTTCTGTGTTTCCTTGTCTGGTTGTCTGTCGTGCACTTACTGAGTGTAGGGACCGTCGCCCAGTTGTACCCCGTCGCCTAGGGCGGGTCGTTGCAAGTAGGCAGGGACTGAGTGGCGGGTAGATTAGGGCTCACTTGTCTGTTTCCCTATCCCTGTCATTACAATTTGTTTTTGTGTCTCCATATTTGAAGAGCCGTAACGTTTTTATTTTTTCGCCGATGCAGTTGTATGAGGGCTTTTTTTTTGCGGGAAGTCTTGTAATTTTTATTGGTACCATTTTGGAGTAGATGCGACTTTTTGATCACTTTTTAATCACATTTTTTTAAAGTCAGGATTCACAGAAAACAGCAATTTTTCCGTCGTTTTTGATGAAATTTTTTACAGCGTTCAACGTGCGGGTTAAGTAATGTAATAGCTTTATAATCGGGGTCGTTACGGACGCGGCGATGCCAAATATGTGTATTTTTTTTACTTTATTTTGGTTTTTTAATAGTAAAGCAGTTTGTAAGGGGAAAAGCTGGGTTTTTCATTTTTTTTTCAAATTTTTTTTTTATTAACTTTATTAAACTTTTTTTTTAACTTTTTTACTAGTCCCACTAGGGGACTTCACTATGCGATCCTCCGATCAATATTATAATACACTGCAATACTTTTGTATTGCAGTGTATTACTGCCTGTCCGTTTAAAACGGACAGGCATCTTCTAGCAGGCATTCATTACAGGCAGACCTGAGGGCCTTTATTAGGCCCCCAGCTGCCATGGGAGATACAGACACTCGGCGATCTTATCGCCAGGTGTCGGTGGGAGAGAGAGGGAGCTCCCTCCCTCTCTCCAAAACCACTCAGATGTGGTGCTCGCTATTGAGCGCCGCATCTGAGGGGTTAAACGGGTGAGATCGATACTAATATCGATCTCACACGGCAGAGCATGGAAGCTCCCTGCTCTCAGCTGCATCTGGCAGCTGAGAGCAGGGAGATTTGACAGCTCCCTGCTCTGTTTACTTATTCCGATGCCGCGACGTAAAAAGGCTATGGCATCGGAATAAGGCCCGTTATTGACCGACGTAAAAAGACTATGGGCCGGTCACTAACGGGTTAAAGATTCTACCTTTGGGGAGCTTGGCTCCAGGTACCAGGGTGATTGCGCAATCTTGTACTCGATGAGGAGGTAACTCTTCAGAGGCTTTTTTAGAGAAGATGTCACTGAAGTCCTGAATAAATTCAGGAAGTGTGTTTCCCTCCTCAACGAGACTGACCCTTAAGGTGGACATACAAGATGACAAACACTTCTTACCGCAAGTAACAAGATCCCCCGTCACCCAATCAAAGATGGGGTTATGCTTGCGCAACCAGGGGAGACCTAATAAAATCTCGAGGGTAGCCCCTTAAAGAGACTCTGTCACCACACTGCACTAGCGATATAGTTATATCACTATGTGCAGCCTCATACACAAACCCTAACATTACTGCAGTGTCCTGATAATGAATACACATGAAATCCAGCCTGGACGTCATGTGTACTCAGAATCCTGACACTTCTGACTCTTTCTTTGTGAGATTCCAGCAACGGATACGAAATCTCGCGAGATCTCGGAGCTAAACGAGATTTGGTTTTACTTGCCGGAATCTCACAGAAAAGAGTCAGAAGTGTCAGGATTCTGAGTACACATGACGTCCAGGCTGGATGGTCATGTGTATTCATTATCAGGACACTGTAGTAATGTTAGGGCTTGTGTATGAGGCTGCACATAGCGATATATCTATATCGCTAGTGCAGTGTAAATGAATGGAGAGGAGTGCATGATGCCGATTGGTCAGCGTCATGCACTCCTCTTGGTCGAAAGTAAAAGTACGCCCACTTGGGCATTAAGAAAGCACATTAGCATAAACCAAAATCGCTCCTAACGTTGTGAAAAAAGATCGTTTTTTTAAATAAAAAGGATTACTGTCACCTACATTACAGCGCCCATCTCCTTATGTAGGGGACAGGACACTTATAATGTGGTGACAGAGCCTCTTTAAGGACAAACATAGTACATTCCTCACAGTGAATTGAACCAATCTTTAAACAAAACACAGGGGTAGACTGGAAAACGTGCCTGCAAGCTAACAGGGAGGAGTCTACCCCTACCAGGGGAATAGGAACAGACAAATCAATAAGAGGTAAACCAATTGACAAAGCAAAACTGTGGGAAATAAAATTGGCAAGGGACCCAGAGTCCACAAACGCAGAACTTATCCCAGTCTTGCCCAAAAATTACACCTGGGCTGGCAACAAGACCTTATTAAAACGAACAGGAAATACCTGTGCGCCTAAGTGACCTCCCCGATGACCACTTGGGCGCGGAAGTTTTTCGGAGTCTTCTTTTTTGCGTTTGGGACAGGCGCTGAGTAGATAGATGGTAAGTGTCTCCACCGTAGAAGCATAAGCATTTTTGTGGCGGAACTCCCTGTTATCCCTATCTCCATCTGTTCTTCCTGGCAGTCAGCTGAAGAAGAGGGCACTGGGAAAGCTCGAGACCTAGGAGGAGCGACTAGAATAGGAGGACTGGACCGTTCCTGCCGACGCTCCCGGATGCGTCGGTCGAGACGGACAGCCAGAGTCATGAGCTGATCTATTGAGTCGGGGAGGGTAACCTACTAGCAGGTCTTTCAGGGTGTCAGTCAGTCCTAGCCTGAAGTGGTACTTAAGGGCTGAGTCACCCCAGGTAGATTCCACTCACCACTACCTAAACTCAGAGCAGTACTCCTCTACCGGACCCTTACCCTGACTAAGTCCCCCTGAGTTTCAGCGAACGCTGTCCTGTCGGATTCGTCATAGAGATGTCCCAGGGCGGAAAAGAAAGCGTTGACAGAGGAGCGTTGGGGACTAGTGGGAGATAAGGAAAATGGCCAATCCTGCAGGTCCCATAGCAGACGGGATATGATGATCCCCACACGTTGAGACTCAGAACCAGAAGAATGGGGCCGTAACTGAAAATAAAGCATGCAGCTCTCACGAAAAGATGCAAAAAAATTTTGATTGCCAGGGAAACGATCGGGTAACTGGATTTGGGGTTCCAGCACAGGTGCGGGAGGGTAGGCTGCCACGGGTAACACAGGGGCATTCTCCTGCTGGTAGACTCTCTGGGCCAGATCCTGCAGCAATGGGGTGAGACCCTGCATTTACTCTGTTAACACTACCCAGGGGTCCATGGCAAACAAAAGCCAAATAACAGGGAAGAGCAGGTAAAAGGCCTGTAATTCTGTCATGAACAAATACACTGGTAACAGTGAGGTCCCTGTTCTTCCCAAACCTCTGTCCCTACCTACTTGTACGACCCGACCTAAATGACAGCGCACAACTGGGCGGCGTTCCCTATACTCGTACAAGTGAAACTGACAAACAAATAAGACAGAGACAGTACGAAACAACAAAGTCACCTGGGAAGTACACGGAGGGAGATGCAGGGCAATTGCGCCATGAACAAGTCAGGCAGGCGGGGTCAAACCGGGAAAGTGCGGCAAAACAAAAGTCAGAAGGCAAAGAAAAGTCAGAAGTCAAGCCGGGGTCAGGGGTAACAAAGGAGTAAAATGCAAGTCGCTCAGAGGAGTCTGTAACTAGGGAAAGCACAGGGCTAGGAAACACTAATTACAGGCAAAGGCCTACTGCCCCCAGGCTCAACTAAATAAGGAGAGGGCGGGAGCTCAGGAACATCAGCCAGGCCTTGATTGGCCTGACACTCCTGAGCTCCTATTGGCTGAAGACTGCCTCAGTCTGCCAGGTCGGGCGATGCCCCAGCGAGTAACCTTTGACGTCCTGGAGACCGAGGGAGCTGCAGGAAGGGAGTACGTGACAGTCCCCTTGTTGGGATCCCCAGCGATCAGCTCTAATCTGTGGGGAGACCAGGCAGTAAGTGTTAAATTTCCCTGCAGCGCCACCACATGGGAAATTAATCATTACACAGTGCTCACTCACATCAGTAGGTTGCCTGTGTAATAAAGGACATGTCCTCTGGAGCAAGAGATCTCTTTGTAACCGCTCTCCACTCTGGCCAAGAGATGAGGATCCTTAACAGAGGACCCCTCTCTATTACCACAGAATTCTCTGATAGAGTATAGGAATATCCTATACTAAGAACACGGATACAATTGGGTACAAGGTCCTGCTTCACCCCAGTTCTCCGAGCCGGCTGTAATTTTATCAACCGGTTCGAGAGAACTGGGGTGAACTGGGCCCCCTCTCGGGCTCTGGGCCCTTACAGACTCCATTCTTGCGGTCTCTGGCTTCCTAAATTCTCTATCGAACCAACAGTCCCTTTGACAGAAGAGTCACCGCTCTGGAATGGCATCCAACTCACCCCAACACAGTGGCTATCGTGTTAAGAGACAAGGACAATATTTTGTGGGACTACGAGGAGCTAAATAGCACCATTATCCCAGGAGTAAGTATGGCGGAGTAGTGCTGCAGCAGCAATGACGGTACAGGTAAATAGTTGCTTTTTTATCACCTTTCTTCTCCCCTATAGATTGGAGCTGGACGCTGCATGATAATTAGAGTCGTGTGTTATGTTGCCCTTACCTTTTGATCTCTTTATACTCTCCCCATTAGAGAAAAAAAATGCAGAAACAAGAGATTGGGTTTAATTGGCCACAGCAGCCATTTATTATTAATTTTGGTTTATAATCTGGAGGTTTGCAGCTCGGGATTCAACCGGTGACCCGTAGGGTTTCGTTTGGCAGGATGTGTAGAGTTCAAGAAAAAAGGAAATCCCACTTATCGGCGCTGTTCCTCCCTAGTGATGAATACTTGGCAAGTTCCGCAGGTGAACAGTCACTGGCAGTGATCCATGTAAACTTAGGTATTACCCAAAATGGATATATGGTCTGTTTATTGTTGTGTTTTTTAAAAAAAAGTTAAAATATAGAAGGCTACGCATTTCGAGACAGGACTGGTCTCTACATCAGATTGTTCATTGGCGGAACTTGCCAAGTATTCATTACTGGAGAGGAACAGCGCCGATAAGTGGAATTTCCTTTTTTCTTGAACTCTACACATTATTTCTCCCTTGGCACCCATTAAAACTAATGGGCGATCCACGTTTTGCACGGATGAGATGGGTCCTCCAGATGCCTCTTTGTAGCATCTGGCTCCACTCTGGCTAATAGAGGGGGATCTTCTGCTGGAAACGCCCCTCTATTACAGATAACCCGTTAGAAGAGGATGGCATCGCTGTGATGAAGAAGCGGTCTTGGGTGAAGGGTTTTCCTGCTAGAACCTCCAAATGATATCAGGTCGGCATCGGTGGGTACATCAAGCTCAAGGTCCTCAGTCACATCCAATATGGCGCTGAACGTGGCAGTAAAACCTTCTGATATGGAATCTGCTTTATGTCATAAACATTTGTATTTATGACAACAGCACATTCATCATCATTACTACAGGTGTTTATTACCACTGCCGCCACATTCATTGTGACATCGCCCACAGTGGTCTGAGGTATTAACCCATTGATGCACCATGTACATGTCAAGGGTTTAATAAACTGCAATACATTAGTTTATTAGTGGCAAAGTTATGAGCATTTTACGGCGAAAGACAATCTTGAGCGGAGCATGCTGCTGACGGAACATGCAGTTAGTGGGGTAGAATTGGAGGGTAAAGACATGGGTCAGCAGGATCAGGCAAGTAGCTGGGTTAATGTAGTTAGGGGCAGTAGAAAGGGGTCCAAGAAAAGGAAGGCCAATCCTGTTTCTGACATTCCAAGCAAAATTGCCAAGTTGGGTGATGATGCGAGGGTGTCAGTCTCAGAAATGGCAGTCCTACAAGCCGGGAGAACAGCCCAGCTAGTAGTCGGCGGGATGGTAATGCAGGTAAGGCAAGACAATTGGTAGTTGTAGGGGATTCTATAATCAGGAAGACGGATAGAATAATTTGTCGCCAAGACCGCCTCAATCGAATGGTTTGCTGTCTCCCTGGTGCCAGGGTTCGGCATGTGGTGGAACGGGTGGACAAATTGCTGGGAGGGGCTGGTGATTATCCAGCTGTCGTGGTCCATGTGGGTACCAACAACAGAATAAATGGTAGGTGGAGGAGCCTCAAGAATAATTTTAAAGAACTAGGCTACAAGCTGAAGGGAAGGACCTCCAAGGTACTATTCTCAGGAATACTGCCTGTGCCATGCGCATCACAGGAAAGACAGCGGGAACTCGGGGAGTTAAATGCATGGCTTAAGTCTTGGTGTAGAGGAGAAGGTTTTGGGTTCCTAGAGCACTGGGCTGACTTTTCATTGGGGTACAAACTGTATTCTGCAGATGATTTGCACCTAAATGGAAGGGGGTCCGCTGTGCTGGGGGAGAAAATTCTAGCTGGGGAGGTGGAGTATTTAAACTAGGGCTGAGGAGGGAGGTCAATGTAGAAAATAAAGGGGTAGTCAGGTTAGAGAGGGGTCAGACTATATTGGTGGGGGGAGAAACAGACTGTGGGAAGAGGACTAGACAACAGGATAGGGAGTTCCTTTTGTTACAAAACAGCAGTGAAAATAAAAAAGCCCAAATAATGTCAAATAATCAAATTTCTGATAATAAAAGTGAAAAACTGAAAGACAAGTTAAAGAGGCTCTGTCACCAGATTTTCAAACCCCTATCTCGTATTGCAGCAGATCGGCGCTGCAATGTAGATTACAGTAACGTTTTTGTTTTTTTCAAAAACGAGCATTTTTGGCCAAGTTATGACCATTTTTATATTTATGCAAATGAGGCTTTCTTAAGTACAACTGGGCGTGTTTAAAGTTAAGTACAAGTGGGCGTGTATTGTGTGCGTACATCTGGGCGTTTTTACTTGTTTTACTAGCTGGGCGTTGTGAATAGAAGTGTATGATGCTGACGAATCAGCATCATCCACTTCTCTTCGTTACCACCCAGCTTCTGGCAGTGCAGACACACAGCGTGTTCTCGAGAGATCACGCTGTGACGTCACTTCCTGCCCCAGGTCCTGCATCGTGTCGGACCAGCGAGGACACATCGGCACCAGGCGACAGAGGCTACATCGACTTACCAGCAAACGCCGATGCTGCTGCAGAATCAACTGTAGCCTCTGTCGCCTGGTGCCGATGTGTCCTCGCTCGTCCGACACGATGCAGGACCTGGGGCAGGAAGTGACATCACAGCGTGATCTCTGGAGAACACGCTGTGTGTCTGTGCACTGCCAGAAGCTGGGTGGTAACGAAGAGAAGTGGATGATGCTGATTCGTCAGCATCATACACTTCTATTCACAACGCCCAGCTAGTAAAACAAGTAAAAACGCCCAGATGTACGCACACAATACACGCCCACTTGTACTTAACTTTAAACACGCCCAGTTGTACTTAAGAAAGCCTCATTTGCATAAATATAAAAATGGTCTTACTTGGCCAAAAATGCTCGTTTTTGAAAAAAACAAAAACGTTACTGTAATCTACATTGCAGCGCCGATCTGCTGCAATACGAGATAGGGGTTTGAAAATCTGGTGACAGAGCCTCTTTAAAGTGTATGTTCACAAATGCCAGATGTCTAGCAAGCAAAATGGGGGAGCTGGAGGCCTTGATACTGGAAGAAAATATAGATATAGTTGGTGTTGCTGAAACATTGCCGGACTCTTCACATGACTGGGCTGTAAATCTACAGGGTTTTACACTTTTTCGGAAAGACAGGACAAATAGGAAAGGCGGTGGTGTATGTCTGTATGTGAAAAGTGATATGAAGGTGGTGGTTTATGTCTGTATGTGAGAAGTGATATGAAGGCGGTGGTGTATGTCTGTATGTGGGAAGTGATATGAAGGCGGTGGTGTATGTCCGTATGTGAGAAGTGATATGAAGGCGGTGGTGTATGTCTGTATGTGAGAAGTGATATGAAGGTGGTGGTGTATGTCTGTATGTGAGAAGCGATATGAAGGGGAGTGTGAATGAGACATTAGAGGGTGAAGATTGTGAGGAGGTTGAAACCTTGTGGGTGGAACTAGAAAGGGATGTAAACACTGGAAAAAATTACTTTTGGTGTAATCTATAGACCCCCCAATATAACTCAGGAGATGGAAGGTCAGCTATATAAACAGATGGAGCGGGCTGCACAGGCGGGTACAGTAGTGATAATGGGAGATTTTAATTACCGGGATATTAATTGGCGTCATGGTTCGGCTTCAACTGCAAAGGGGAGACATTTCCTCAACCTGTTGCAGGAAAATTTTATGGGCCAGTTTGTGGAAGACCCGACTAGAGGTGAAGCTCTGTTGGATCTGGTCATTTCTAGTAATGCAGAGCTTGTTGGGAACGTCAATGTTCGTGAAAACCTCGGTAACAGTGATCACAATATAGTTACATTTTACCTATACTGTAAAAAACAAACACAGGCTGGGAGGGCAAAAACACTTAATTTTAAGAAGGCCAATTTCCCCAGGATGAGGGCTTCAATTCAGGATATAGAATGGGAAGAACTAACGTCAAATAATGGGACAAATGCTAAATGGGAGATTTTCTTTTTTTTAAAACATAATTTTTATTAACATTTTTTCACTTTTTTTTACAGACATTTCACAGAAAAATTGCGTCACAATTTGAATCTCGCATACTTGCGAATATAACCAACACAAAATAAAATAAAATAACATAACATAACATATACTCATGGCATATCTCTTTGCATCTGTCCAGCGACTAAAAACGCTAACAACCTGACTTCCCCTATCCCCGAACACGACCCAGGCCATCAGATAATATCTCCGTCCCTTCCATTCCCCTTCTATTATCTAGGTTCCATTTGTAAGCCTCCTAATGTGCCTGCCAGAAATTGCGTATGATACCATGCTGTGTGTCTAAAGGGCGTAATAATTTCCACCACCTCAGTCGCTGTGCATTGCGTTTCTATAAATATTTGCCATTTAGCAAATAACTTCTTGGTTCCCGTTTCTTTCCTTCTTTCTACCTCCACCCGTTCGAGAGCCAGTAATTGTTTCAAGCGAGTCACGATCATGTCGAGACCCGGTGTATCCGCTTCCAGCCATTTACACAGAAGGCACCTCAAGGCCACCAGCAAAATAGTGTGCACCAAGGGGAGCGGAGATCTCGCTCCTCGAGCCCCCTCTTCCTCTGGTGGTCGCGCCTGATGGAACAGCAGCGCTTGAGGCGTCATCGGAAGTTTCGCCTTCCAATGATCCACAATATATCTGCGTACCATCTCCCAGTATCGTTCAGTCTGAGCACAGCTCCATACTCCGTGCCACAAATTTGTCAGGGGTGTGTTGCATTTGGGACAGCTCGTAATGCGATCGGGGAAGGACTGCGAAGGTAAAATATTAAAGCCATATATGGCCGAATGTATTAGTTTAAAATAGGTTTCCCTCCAGCTCTCGTTCACTATCACCTTCCGTACCGTCTCCCAACCCTCCAATATGGTCTCTCCTATCGCCGGATCTTGCGTCCATCGTTCCATATTTTGAACATAGCCCGTGGGCGCGGGCGGACAAAATAATCCCAGAGTGCTCTATACAACCTCGAGATAGTCGCCCGAAGAACCGTTGGGCCAATGACCTCATCCAGAGTATGAATGGTAGCTTCCTTATTCAAATCTCTGAGCCTAGAGGTACAGAACGACCGCACCTGGAAAACTTGTATAAAATCAGCATTAACATTAACATTGCCCTCTAATGGATTGAGTTTAGCTCTGATTTCCGATCCTGTTAACCATCTCCTTTCCTCTTTATGCATAAGATCCCCTGCATTACTAATACCTGCTTCCCCCCAAGAGGCAAATCTATTCCTACTGTCTACTCCCGGCAGAAATTCCGGGTGTCCCCACAGCGGCATGTGTTTGGAGAGCAGGTGAGGCAAGCCAAAACATTTACGAACCGCTTTCCAGGCCAGGACTGTATCTCTCAGGACAATGGACGTTTTGAGATGGCACGGAAGGGAGGCCACTCTACAATGCAATAACGCTTTTAAGTTCCAGGGTGAGGCATACTCCCCTTCCAGCTCTAAGTTGGAATAATGGCTCGTTTCATGAAGCCAATCCACTGCATGACGAAAGAGGCATACCACATTGTATCCCCTAATATTGGGAATCTTCAGTCCCTCCTCCTGTTTGCCCATCATGAGTTTAGTAAGTGCAATACGAGGCCTCTTTCCTGCCCATACAAATTTTGTGAATACGGAGTTCAGTTTGGAGACATCCCCATGCTTCAGCAAGAGCGGGAGCGTTTGAAAGGGATATAACAGTCTGGGGAAACTAACCATCTTGATTAGGTGGCACCTCCCCAGCAGGGATAGAGGTAACTGGCACCATCTGGCGAGTTCCGCCTGTATTTTTTTAAACAGCGGTGGATAATTCAGACCATATAGGGGTTCAGGCCCCTTCCCTATCTTAATGCCTAGATAAGTTATGCATTGTTTCACCGGGGATATTCCGCATCCCAAGGATTGCCAAAATGCCCCGGGTAACGGTTTGCCCAACTCCAGCAGTTCACTTTTAGCCATATTGATTTTGTATCCCGAGCATTGCCCAAAGTCCTGCAAAAAATGAAAGACCGGCATTAAGTGTTCTTGGGGATTTGACATAAACAGTATAACATCGTCAGCAAACAAGGCTAACTTAACTGCCCGAGACCCCACCTGGATACCTTTAAATACTGCGGACTCTTCCAGAAACCTAGCCATAGGTTCCAGTGCTAGATTAAATAAAAGTGGCGACAGTGGGCATCCCTGCCGGGTTCCTTTATGCAATTGGAAGGGAGCCGATAAAAACCCTGAGGAGTTTATTGAGGGATTATTATAGACCCCTTTCAAAAAGATCCGAAAGGCTCCCTGGACCGCCATCTTATCCAGCACCATCCCCAGCCATTCCCATTGTATGTTATCAAAAGCTTTCTCTGCGTCTAGCGCCAAGAGTGCCGGTCGGGCCCCTGGCTGAGGATCGTGCCTTACTGTTTCTAGGACCGTCAACACCTTACACAGATTAGTCACTGCCGCCCTACCCTTTACAAACCCCACTTGAGATTTCCCCACCAATGCTGGCAAATATATGGCCAAGCGGTTAGCTAAGATTTTTGTAAGTAGCTTCTGGTCTTGATCTATCAATGAGATCGGGCGATATGACCCCGGGTCAAGAGGATCTTTCCCCTTCTTGGGCAGCACCTTTATATGCGCTATTTTGGCCTCCGCTGGGAAGGTACCGGTCTTTAGTAAAATATTATAATACTCCACTAAAGTGGGGCTGACTTCCTCTCTTAGTGACTTATAAAATTCTCCCGTGAACCCATCCGGCCCCGGGGCCTTTCCGTTATGTAGGGTCCTGATTGTGCTCGTGAGTTCCTCCACCGTGATTTCTGCGCTCAGCAGATCGTTCTGCTCCTGCGTAAGCCCAGGTAACTTTACCTTCTCCAAGAATTCCCTACCTTTTTGTGGGTCAATGTGCGTGTCCGAATAAAGGGCTTGATAATACGTACGCAGAATAGTGTTAATTTTTTTCGGATCCGCTGTAGGGATTCCGTCGGTGTCTCTAAGGGATACAATGTGTGACGGTGAATACCTCCCCCTCGCCAGGCGTGCTAATAATTTGCCCGCTTTGTTGCCAAAGCGCATAAGGTCAGCATCAAATTGAGACCGATAGATGCTTTCTCTTTTATCTAGCCATTGATCAAATTGTCGCTTGGCTGCACTCCATGCCTCCCCCAGAGACGCCGACGGATGTTGTAAAAATGCCGTATATGCACACCTTAATCGCTCGCTTGCCGTCTTGTACCCCTCAGTGGTCTTACGTTTCAGATTGGCCATAAATTGTATAATTTTCCCGCGAATTACCGCTTTTGCTGTACGCCAATACAACGACGGGTCCGTACGGTGTGACGCATTATCCCCTTCAAATTCCGTCCACCATCCCCTTAGTTTTTGTAAAAAGTCTTCGTCCGTCGCCAGAAATGAGGGAAACTTCCATATAAAATCCATTCCCTTAGCTACTGTGTCAGCCAGAGTAATGGTAATCGGGGAGTGGTCAGAGATGACCAGATCTTCTATCGTCGCGTCGCGCAATCTGCGGGAACAAGCTTCGTTCACCAGTAAGTAATCAATACGCGACCACGATTGATGCACGTGCGAAAAGTGAGTATACTCCCTAGCATCAGGATGTAAACTCCTCCAGGTATCTGCAAGGGCAGTGTGTCTTAAAAAGTCCGGCAAGATCCTATCCCTCTGTTTCTGCGAAGCAGCCCCTACACTTCTATCTTCCCTAGAGGACCTTACAGTATTAAGGTCTCCCCCTAATATCAATAATTTAGTGCGATCCCGCATTTGGCCCATAGACATTATGGATACTAATAGTTTCCCCTGCATGTTCCACCACTAGATAGACCCAACGACCTTCATCATCATGTTCCTGGGACACCAATGTGAAAGCAAAATTTTTATGTATCAATATTATAACTCCCGCCTTGCCATCTCTTGCCGGCGATCCAAAAACGTGGCCCACCCAGAATTTTTGTAAATATTTAAATTCTAACTCGGTAAGGTGAGTCTCCTGTAACAGGGCTACATCTGGATGCAATCTTTTCATATGTCGCAAGAGTTTGGTTAGTTTCTGTGGGGATCTGAGCCCCTTAACATTCCATGAGACTATTTTCATGTTATTGGACTATGTCTAAGATGAGCTAAGGTGTCGAAAAGCCGTGATCGGTTCGGGGAGTCGGATCCATCTTTCCCTAATCGCCATGTATAAACATAGAAAACATGGCCAGAACACGGCCTATCAAACAAAGCTAAACTCCAACTCAAAGCCAACAGACCTTGTTGAAAAGGAATATAAAAAACGCCTGTGCCAAGGGCGGTCACCCCCCTAGTACACATTGGCATAGGAAACTTCACTTTTTTCTGTTGTGCACTAACACGCCCCTCCCTCCCCCTCCCTCCCCCTCCCTCCCAGACCTGCGTAGCCGAGATTACAAATCACTTATCGTGATCAAGCTGCACCAGCCCTTCGCCGACCAACCATTTCTTGCAGCCGATACTCGGTCTTCTATCAAAGGGTCACGCCCTTCAGCTGCCGCTCAGATTACCACGTGCCATATCGACCTGAACACTGCTTCACTTCAACGTTGCCCCAAACAGCTACCCAAATAAACCCCTTCAGGAGAGAACCGACCTTGTGGAACTCTCAGAGTATCCCACCAGTGAGCGTGCTTAGATCTTATAACAGGCCCTAACTCTGATTCCAACCCCCTGCAATGTAAATACAGCATTATATCAGTATGCATACATTTTGATCTGAGGACATTTGACAACAGACTAAAATGCTGTAGTAACAAACAAACATATGCAATCATCAAGCATTATCTGCAATAACTGGCAACTTATCTGCTCAAGATCGGATCGGAACCTGCAAGTGGTCTACAGCGTCCTCAGAACCCTCTCTCTAAGACATAAAGGTCCTATAAAAACTTCGCTCTTCAATCAGGAGACGTGGACCTGGTGCGGTCCCGTGTCCGTCTCTGCGGCTTCGGAGAATCCCCTCTGTTCCTGGATCTTCCTCCGCGTTCTCTTCCGGGCGTGGGTAGTAAAGCTTCTGCCCAGGTTCTCTCCATATCCAAGCGACTCCTTCCGACTTCTCTTGGCTTGTGACGTGGGCTGTGTTCTGGATTGCGTTGCTCATCGTGCGGGGAGCGGCTTCCACATAGCTCTGCCCACGCGTCCTCCGCCTCTTTGTATTGAATGTCGTGGTCCGGCCGTTCGCTTGAAACACCCGCAAGATAGCTGGATATTGCAGATTAAAACGTACTTTCGCTTGGAACAGCTCGGTACAAATCTTGCTGAAGGAACGCCTGCGTTTCGCGACCTCCGTAGAATAGTCCTCGAAAAGTAGCACTTTCATGCCCATTATCTCCAAGGGCCGAGATCTGCTGCGATATGCCTTCATCAGTGCCACCTTGTCATTGTAATCCAACAATTTAAAGATGACTTGTCTGGGGCGATACAAACTGCTACTGTTGTCTGCTGCTGGAAGATTTCTAGGGTCTGGCCCCACCCTGTGCGCCCTTTCCACCCGACATGGACGCTGGAGGCCCAATGCTGCTGGCAATGATCTCTCACATAGACGCTGTAACTCAGAAGGTCCCACCGCTTCTTTCAGGCCCACAATTCGCAGGTTGCTCCTCCTGGAGCGATTTTCCAGATCCTCTACTTTGTCTCCCAACTGCGTGGTATTAGACAACACCGCTTTAAGTTTGGATTGCAGGCGTTCATTTTCATCCTCTAGCAGCGTTACCCATTGCTCTAATTCATTAGTCCTGGACGTTATTTGTGCCAGATCCGCATGCATGCGGGTAAGAGACGCTTGCACCGTTTTTTCCAGCGCTTTTTGCAGGTCAGGAGCTATCCGCTTAGCCACTTCATGGGCTAGTGCTATATAATCCACAGGTGCTGGTTGCAAAGAGGCTATGGGCTCTGCCTGGCTTGAAATCGGGGACATGGGCTGGGGCTGCAGCAGTTCCTCATCCTGTGAATGCAGCGGGGGAGTAGTGGCGGGAAACGCCGCCATCTTACCTCCCCTGTCCACACCCGCGGCTCGATCCTCCATGGCTGGCTTGTGTGCGCTCCGGAGGAGATATCGTTCCATATACCCCTGGTTACGTTCCTGTGTGAAGGGCCGGTGTCACTGAGCTGTTTTTCGCCACCGAAGTGACTTTTGCAGATGAGCAGGCTAGTCGGGAGCTCAGTCACACGCGTCCTGCATCGCCAGCGCCGGAACCGTCCTCAATGGGAGATTTTCAAATCTACTTTGGGTAATTATAGTGGAAAATTTATTCCTATAGGTAACAAGTATAAACGACTAAAATGAAATCCTGCATGGCTTACAGCTCTGTATATACAACAGAAGAAGGAGCAGCTGATGTAGCCGGTGCCAGTGCTATTAATATATCAGTTGATATACTGAATTGGATGAATGTAGATATGGTCCCAGCTAAATTAAATAAAATAAATGTGCACAAGGCCCCGGGACCAGATGGGTTACACCCTAGAGTTCTTAAAGAGCTTAGTTCAGTTATTTCTGTTCCCCTCTTCATAATATTTAGAGAGTCTCTCATGACTGGTATAGTGCCAAGGGACTGGCGCAGGGCAAATGTGGTGCCGATTTTCAAAAAGGGCTCTAGGTCTTCCCCGGGTAATTATAGACCAGTAAGCTTAACATCCATCGTGGGGAAAATGTTTGAGGGGCTATTGAGGGACTATATACAGGATTATGTGACAATAAATAGCATTATAAGTGACAGCCAGCATGGTTTTACTAAGGACAGAAGTTGTCAAACTAACCTAATCTGTTTTTATGAAGTCTAGACAGAGGGGCCGCTGTGGATTTAGTGTTTTTGGACTTTGCAAAGGCATTTGACACTGTCCCCCATAGACGCCTAATGGGTAAATTAACCCCTTCCCTCTTTGGCCACTTTTGACCTTCCTGACAGAGCCTCATTTTTCAAATCCGACATGTTTCACTTTATGTGGTAATAACTCCGGAATGCTTTTACCTATCCAAGCGATTCTGAGATTGTTTTCTCGTGACACATTGGACTTTATGTTACTGGCAAAATTTGCTCGATACATTCAGTATTTAATTGTGAAAAATACCAAAATTTAGCGAAAAATGGCAAAATATTGAATTTTTCTCAATTTAAATGTATCCGCTTGTAAGACAGGCAGTTATAACACACATAATAGTCGCTAATTAACATCCCCCATATGTCGACTTTAGTTTGGCATCATTTTTTGAACATTTTATTTTTATACTTTTATTTTTCTAGGACGTTACAAGGCTTAGAACTTTAGCAGCAATTTCTCGCAATTTCAAGAAAATGTCAAAAGGCTATTTTTGCAGGGGCCAGTTCAGTTGTGAAGTGGCTTTGAGGTCCTTAGATATTAGAAACCCCCAATATGTCACCCCATTTTAAAATTTGCACCCCTCGAGTCCACATCGGCTCCCATACAAGGCAGACTCGGACGCCATTATTTGGCCTCAGATTGCCACAGCAACCCAGCGATTGTGTCGCTGGGTTGCCGGTCGGGTTAAAACCCATCAGATGCTGCGCTCTATTGAGATATGGGTTAAAATTCAAACTATATGACCCTTGTTGTCCCTGACGGGAGACATCTGGTGACATTTTGGCTGCCCCTATACACATCATTGGGTTTTGTCCAAATCAGCAGAATTTGCTGTCAAATTTTTATATTTATTACCAAATTGGGATTCTGTTTTACGCCACCTGACGGTCCAGGTGACCTGGTACTCCTCTATTCATGGGTGCTATAGTGTTGAGTGGACGGGCGGATCTGGTGAAAGACATCACGAGCCTCTGCCCGCCTGCCCTGGAAGTGATTTCAGACTACGACTCCCCCCAATATCCTATAGAAAGAAGTAGTAGTCTGAAATTATTGCAATATCCGTCGCCATCACATTTGGGTCCCCCCCCCCACAATGAGCTGATCACAGGATCCCCCCACTGCCATGACCCCCAGCAGTCTGTGGGGGAACCTGGCAGCAAGAGTTCAACTGTCCTGCAGCGCCACCTCAGGGGACATCAAGAATTACACCCTTCTTATTGAACATTGCAAAATCACTGCAAAAAAAAAAAGCCAATCTGTGGTGATTAATGGAACACATTTCCGTTGGTACAAAATGAAATGAAATAAGCGATATGATTGTTTATAGCTCCTCCATTTTTTATTATATAAATGTATTATCTGCTCATCTGTGTATGCTGACACTGAGCATGATGGACAGCAGGGGGAGCTAGAGAGCTTCCACGTTCCGGGATTTACCCAGATATAGCCTGGCTGCTCTCTCTAGCGCCATCATGGGTGGTAAATAGTAAATAGATTATTATATCATATATTGATCTAGTAAACAGATGCGCTTATAAACGCCAAAAATGTGAACAGCAGCAGCACTTGACAGATCTCGTTCACCGCGCATGCGCCAGACACCTGTTGCTACGCATGCACGGAATGCCAGCTTTGACTACGGCGCATGCGCCATGTCCCCTTGCCCCGGCTTTCCCCTAACGCTTCACGCATGCGCGGTGAGTATGTCTGAAGTCTGGGAGACTCCCGCGTCACTGTACTGACACCCCCTGCGCGGAGAGACAACGTCACGGTTCCGAGACGGAGTCTGGAGGGAGGAAACCCACCGAGAGGTCTCCTGGAACAGACTGCGCCCCGAGGTGAGTGACAGCCGAGCATAGAGGAGCCGAGAAACCCGTCCTCCCCATGACTGCGACACCTACAAGTTCTGCACTTCCGTCCTACAGGTAGTTACAGCCGGGCGTGCTGCGACTTGTAGTTCAGTATCTGTGGCTTCATACAATGTCGTGTGCGACCTGTTGCTATACTTCCTAGTAGAGGCTGAGCGGCCTGGCAGGTGGAGGACATGATGGGAGTGCTGCTCCTGTATTATATAGGGTGATCTATACCTGACTGACATGACCTCCTGTGTGAACGACGTCTTATCTCATGAGATGACAGGTGCGACTTTTCCATCCCCATAATATAAAGAGTGCAAGAGAAAAATCTGCCATTCAATACCAGCCTGAGATTAAGGGGTGTCCAATAGATCCCCAGAATTAGTGGCGCCCCCCCCCCCTCTCCGTCCCTTATTCACACGAGTGTGTCCGATTTGTGTCTGCAAAAAAAAAAACGGGCCGTTCATGTGTATGATTGTCAGTTTGGTTTCCGTGCGTCATCCGTCCGTTTTTCTCGTCCACGTTTCTCACTTCCTGGTTTTAATTATTTTTTTTTTTTCTCACTTTCTTTCAAATTGACGCGTGAAAAACGGACCGCACACGGATGTCGTCCGCGTGTTGTTTGATTTTCTCGCACCCATAGCCTTCAATGGAAATGTCTGATCCGCAATAACGGACCGGAAGAGGACGTGCGATGAGCTTCACGCAGCCAACACGCGCTCCGTGAAAAACCATGCGTGTGTGAATAGCCCCATTGAATTGCGCGGGTCAGTGTGCTGTCAGCTAATATAATGGACCGCATGGGGAGGTGAAATACACTTGTGTGAATAAGGCCTTAAAATGATTGGGACATGTTAGATTGTAGATCTCCTACATGTCAGGGGAGAGGGACCACCAGTCATCTAGTGGGAGACCCCTTTATGTCTCCGTAGGATTGTTTTTTGGTATATTATAGGGTAGTGGGATACTACTGGTGACCACGAGACCGGACGACCCCTCTGAGTACTATTGTAGGGTGTTTACTTTCATATTGTCGATGTTGGAGGTCCCCCCTAAGTGTCACCCAGCACTGCACCTGCCAGGGTGGTTGTTGTCGCCTAAAGGGTTAAGTCATTGCGTTCTCCTGTCATGTGACTGTAGAGGGAACACCCTGTTGCACCCACAAGTTTACATATATAGCGCCACTCCCTCTGCACTATACGGGGATGACTGTATGGGATCAGTTGGGATCTGCCTGAGCTTTAATAAAGCCATTTACTATGAGCCTGACTGCAGGGCCGTCTAATCCGAACAAGTAAGAAATCAATCCGTGTGTAACGTCGTATCTAATGACCCGTCTATATGTATGTAGTATGTATAATGTGTAGGATATGTGTGATGTAGGTGTATGTATGAGGTGTGTATATGTAGGTATCTGTATGTGTGATGTAGGTATCTGTATGTGTGATGTAGGTATCTGTATGTTGATGTAGGTATCTGTATGTTGATGTAGGTATCTGTATGTTGATGTAGGTATCTGTATGTGTGATGTAGGTATCTGTATGCATGTGTGATGTATCTGTATGTATGATGTAGGTATCTATCTGTATGCATGTGTGATGTAGGTGTATGTATGAGGTGTGTGTGTATATGTAGGTATCTGCATGTGTGATGTAGGTATCTGTATGCATGTGTGATGTAGGTATCTGTATGCATGTGTGATGTAGGTATCTGTATGCATGTGTGATGTAGGTATCTGTATGCATGTGTGATGTAGGTATCTGTATGCATGTGTGATGTAGGTATCTGCATGCATGTGTGATGTAGGTATCTGCATGCATGTGTGATGTAGGTATCTGCATGCATGTGTGATGTAGGCATCTGCATGCATGTGTGATGTAGGCATCTGCATGCATGTGTGATGTAGGCATCTGCATGCATGTGTGATGTAGGCATCTGCATGCATGTGTGATGTAGGCATCTGCATGCATGTGTGATGTAGGTATCTGCATGCATGTGTGATGTAGGTATCTGCATGTATGTGTGATGTAGGTATCTGCATGTATGTGTGATGTAGGTATGTGTGATGTAGGTATCTGTATCTGTGATGTAGGTATCTGTATGCATGTGTGATGTAGGTATCTGCATGCATGTGTGATGTAGGTATCTGCATGCATGTGTGATGTAGGTATCTGCATATATGTGTGATGTAGGTATGTGTGATGTAGGTATGTGTGATGTAGGTATCTGTATGCATGTGTGATGTAGGTATCTGCATGCATGTGTGATGTAGGTATCTGCATGCATGTGTGATGTAGGTATCTGTGTGATGTAGGTATCTGCATGCATGTGTGATGTAGGTATCTGTATGATGTATGGATGATATTTGTATTTATCTGTGTCTACCGTATTTTTCGGACTATAAGACGCACCCAGGTTTTAGGCCCCATGCACACGAACGTGCTTTTGCGGACGCAATTCCCCCGAAAATCACGGGAGAATTGCGGCCCCATTCATTTCTATGGGGTCATGCACACGACCTGAGTTTTTACGGTCCGTGCATGGCCCGGGAGCCCGGACCGCAGAAGACGGCTGTAATAAGGCATGTCCGTTCTTTCTGCGGTGCGGGCTCCCGGGCCATGCACGGACTGTAAAAACTCAGGTCGTGTGCATGACCCCATAGAAATTAATGGGGCCGCAATTCTCCCGTGATTTTCGGGGGAATTGCGTCCGCAAAAGCACGTTCGTGTGCATGGGGCCTAAAACCTGGGTGCGTCTTATAGTCCGAAAAATACGGTAGACACAGATAAATACAAATATCCATACATCATACAGATACCTACATCACACATGCATGCAGATACCTACATCACACATGCATACAGATACCTACATCACACATACCTACATCACACATACCTACATCACACATACCTACATCACACATATATGCAGATACCTACATCACACATGCATGCAGATACCTACATCACACATGCATGCAGATACCTACATCACACATGCATGCAGATACCTACATCACACATGCATGCAGATACCTACATCACACATGCATGCAGATACCTACATCACACATGCATGCAGATACCTACATCACACATGCATGCAGATACCTACATCACACATGCATGCAGATACCTACATCACACATGCATGCAGATACCTACATCACACATGCATGCAGATACCTACATCGCAGATACCTACATCACACATGCATGCAGATACCTACATCACACATGCATGCAGATACCTACATCACACATGCATGCAGATACCTACATCACACATGCATGCAGATACCTACATCACACATGCATGCAGATACCTACATCACACATGCATGCAGATACCTACATCACACATGCATGCAGATACCTACATTGAAAATAATGGCCGCGGCTGACGGTCCGCTGCCGGCCGACCTGAAAATCACGGCCGTGCACATGGCTACGGTCGTGTGCATGAGGCCTTAGACAACAGAAAATAGGAAAACATTTAGTATTTTACTTCTATTACAAAGAAAAATCTATTGGTTAAAAAAAATTAATTGTTCGGTTTCACCACATTCTGAGAGCCGTAACATCTATATTTTTCCATCGTTTGAGTGGTATGGGGGCTTATTTTTTGCGAGACGGGCGGTAGTTTTTATTAGCACCATTTTTTGGTACATACGATTTTTTATTTTTTTCATCACTTTTTATTTCATTCTTTTTAACGCTATGGTGACCAAAAAAACATTCTGGGGTTTTACATTTATTATTTTTTTACGCCGTTCACCGTGCGAGTCAAATAATGCTATATTGTAATAGTTTCGAACTTTTACGGACGCAGCGATACCAATTTTTATTTTTTTATATATTTACATTGTGCTCGGGGAAAAATGGGAAAAGCGTTTGTTTTTTTTACACTCCTGAAAATGTATCTAACTTTTTTTTTCATTTTTAGTTCCTCTAGAGGACTTGAACCAGCGATTATTAGGTCGCTGGTGCAGTACATCGATGAGTTACAGAAACGGCGTAACTCGCTGAGCTACGTTGTTTCCGTAACTCGACCATGTACGCTGTTTCCGTAACTCCCGACCACCAAACCAGGAAGTGGCCGGGAGACAGCCGAGCCGGCTAAGATAGAACGGGGTTTAGAGATAGGTGCGGGTCCCAGAGGTGGGACCCGCATCTATCTGACATTTGACATATCCTATGGATATGTCAAAAATGTCCTTCATGGGTAGACCCCTATAAATGCCGCGGTCGCTATTGACCGTGGCATTTAACTAGTTAAACAGCCAGGAACAGCGCCATCGCTGTTCCTGGCCATTAGAGCAGCGTGTCGGCTGTAAAACATAGCTGACACCTGCAGCGCGTGAGCCCACTCCACTCCATACCTCATCCCCTCCCGTTCAATGATGTGTCGGCACATCATGGGTTGGGAGGGGTTAAGTAAGAATCGGTCAGGGGCCCCGGCGCTGCAGGATCCCTTGACTGCCGACTATAAGACGCAGGGACTTTTTATTTAGCAAGGTTTATTCTTGCTAAAAACTGTCTTACAGTCTGAAAAATGCAGTATATGCATGGATGTTATGTGTACGGATGATGTTTGTATGTATCTGTGTACGGATGATGTTTGTATGTATCTATGTGTATGGATGATGTTTGTAGGTATCTATGTGTACGGATGATGTTTGTAGGTATCCATGTGTATGGGTGATGTTTTGTATGTATCTTTATAAATGCGTTGTGCATGTGTCTAGCTCATTATACACTACATTAGGCCCTATTCACACGACAGTGGTTCTCGTTTTTTTTTGACAACCCGGTTTTCAAAACATAGAACATGCCCTATTTTGGGCCGGCCGCACGGCTCCCGAAGAAGTCTATGGGGCCGTGTAAAACATGGCTGTCACTTGGATGTGATCCGAGTGATGGCCGTGCTTTCTGCCGCTCGCTCTCTTCTCGCAGTGCGAAGTTCATGAAAGGAGGAGGAGGTTTTTTTTGCTCCCTGTTGGAGCGGAATCCCTAATCCCCGCCACAGCGTTGGCGAAGCTGTGGCTGGTAATTCCGCTCCAGGAGAAGTCCCTGACGTCACTATATGTAGAGTGACATCAGGGACTTCTGGAGCGGAATCACAAGCCACTGTGGCCGGGGACTGCTGGACGGTGACTTCTCCTGCAGCAGTCCCCTACAGTGGTGCTATCTACAGGAAGGGGGTGTGTGCCATCTACAGGGGTGCAATGTACAGGGGGGGCTGTGTGGCACTGCCTAGAGGGGAGGGCGGCGTGGCACTGCCTAGAGGAGAGGGCGACGTGGCACTGCCTAGAGGGGAGGGCGACGTGGCACTGCCTAGAGGGGAGGGCGGCGTGGCACTGCCTAGAGGGGAGGGCGACGTGGCACTGCCTAGAGGGGAGGGCGACGTGGCACTGCCTAGAGGGGAGGGCGATGTGGCACTGCCTAGAGGGGAGGGCGACGTGGCACTGCCTAGAGGGGAGGGCGACGTGGCACTGCCTAGAGGGGAGGGCGACGTGGCACTGCCTAGAGGGGGTCGGGCGATGTGGCACTGCCTAGAGGGGGTCGGGCGACGTGGCACTGCCTAGAGGGGGGTCGGGCGACGTGGCACTGCCTAGAGGGGGGTCGGGCGACGTGGCACTGCCTAGAGGGGGGTCGGGCGACGTGGCACTGCCTAGAGGGGGGTCGGGCGACGTGGCACTGCCTAGAGGGGGGTCGGGCGACGTGGCACTGCCTAGAGGGGGGTCGGGCGACGTGGCACTGCCTAGAGGGGGGTCGGGCGACGTGGCACTGCCTAGAGGGGGGTCGGGCGACGTGGCACTGCCTAGAGGGGGGTCGGGCGACGTGGCACTGCCTAGAGGGGGGCGGGCGACGTGGCACTGCCTAGAGGGGGGCGGGCGGCGTGGCACTGCCTAGAAGGGGGCGTGCGGCACTGCCTAGAGGGGGGGCGGGCGGCGTGGCACTGCCTAGAGGGGGGGCGGCGTGGCACTGCCTAGAGGGGGCGGCGTGGCACTGCCTAGGGGGGAGGCGGGCGGTGTGGCACTGCCTAGAGGGGGGGAGGCGGGCGGGCGGTGTGGCACTGCCTAGAGGGGGGGCGGGCGGTGTTGCACTGCCTAGAGGGGGGGCGGGCGGTGTGTGGCATTATCTACAGGGGGCTGTGGCAGTGTACAGAGGGCAGTGTGTGGCATTATCTACAGGGGGCTGTGGCGGTGTCTACAGGGGGCTGTGGCGGTGTCTACAGGGGGCTGTGGCGGTGTCTACAGGGGGCTGTGGCGGTGTCTACAGGGGGCTGTGTGTGGCATAATCACGGCCTGAAACGGAACAGATGCAAAACAGATACAAAACATTCCGATATGTCCGTTTTTATCGACCGACACTCGGACCCTGTCGTGTGAATAGAGCCTTACAGTTACTAATGCCTCTGCTTGTATAGACACAGATGAATGGAGTAATTGTTCATTTTCTTTGTTACATGTCATGTACAGTCAGGGCTGGACACAATTGTAGACTTAAAGTGGTTGTCCAGTTGTAAGAAATTGATTACCTATCCTCTGCATAGGCCATCAATACCTGATCGTTGGGGGTCCGACTCCTGCAACACCCACCTTCTGTTTTGAAGTGACTGCGGTGCTTGTACGAGCGATGCTTCCCCTTCCCCAGGCCTCCACCATTCAGATATTGATGGCCTATCCTGAGGCTAGGCCATCAGTTTCATACAACTGGACAACCCCTTTAAAGGGGTTCTCAACTTTGGGCAATCCCTACTTGTTAGAAGGCTCCCTTAAAAAAAAAATAATCACAGTTTCCCCCTGCTGGGACCCCCAGCGATCACCTGTAATATGTGGGGAAACCTGGCAGTAAGGCTTCTGCACACGGGACGGAAATGCTGCAGCATTTTACAGTAGCAGCAAGCGGATGAGATCCGAATAAATCTCATCCACGCACTACAGGAAAAAAACACGCAGACTTTGCGTGCGGAAATTGACCTTCAGTGCGGATTCCCAATTGGCAGAACGTAAACTTATCTTGTGTAAAGGCTGCAGAATTTCCACACGACAATGCCGCAGCATTTGTGTGCAGGGAGCCTGTGTTCTATTTACCTGCAGCGCCGCCACAGGGGAAATTAAGCATTACACGGTTCTCATTGACATCAATGGGTTGTCTGTGTAATACAGCACAGGACAGGTCCTCCAGAACGTGAGACATTCTTTATAACCGCTCTCCACTTTGGCCAAGAGATGAGGATCTGAACCGAGGACCCCCCTCTATTACCTCAGAATGCCCTTATAGGGTATATAAAAATGGGTTTTCTAAACTGGATGACCCCTTTAAGGATCTTATTAGACCCTTCCAGGAGCCACTTTTTTTTTTTCAGTAGTCCGTTAAAGGTGTCTTCTCACCATCTCAACCCTTTTGGTTTTTCCCATAACCACTCATGACCTATCCACAGGATAGGTGATAAATATCTGATCGGTGGGGGTTTGTCCAACGGGACCTCCACTTATCACAAGAACGAGCGTCCCCTATGCGCATGGAGCGGTGGCTGAGCATGTGCAGTACCGCTGCATTGACTGTCTATGGGACTGGCCTAGATAGCTGAGCGCTGTACTCCTCTGTATCCCCAGCTCTACAATTACCCTGCATGGTTGAATAATATGGGTGTTCATGTGATACAAGGTGGGCCGGGCCCCCCAGAGCATGAGGTGCTGATACTTAGTGACTCTCTACTGGTTCATAGAGGGGGTCCTAAGTGGAGGACCCCTAAAATAGGATAAGAAATGTCATACCTGTTACAGCGCTGATGTTGTCTGTAGGTATTTTCTGGTTTAGATTTTTTTTTTAAATGCTCTGTTACAGAATTCTGATAGGGGAGACCCCCTGAGGACCCTCATCTATTAGAGTAGAGAATGGCTACAAGGCGTATTCGTATAACCTATCGATTTGCAATGGAAACTGTGTAATTCTCTATTTCCCCTTTGGTGGAGCTGCAGAGAAACTGAACGCTTGCTCCTGGGATGATCCACAGATCACAGCTGATCGCTGGAGGGGCAGCAGGGGACACTTTCGATTGTGCGTTTTGCGGGTCGTTTTTCGGGCCGGCTGAACAGATTCTGAGCGATTTCCCTCTCCTTCAGTGAATCACGTTGAATATACCTCTGTCTGACTCGCTGGTGGACTGCGCAGAGCTGTGAATGCTGCATTGCCTATGAAGTCCTAAGATATATGGTGATTTGTCATACTCGTGGTATGGGGGAGGGGGACAGAGAAGGCGCTGCAGAGAAGCTGGTACAGGGTAGATAGGAGAAGAGGCAATAAATGTTTCTACAGAGCTGTGGGAAGAAACGTATTTTCTGTAGGATGAGTTCACACAGACTATTTCTACCGACAATCTGGAAGGAGCCGCAGGGAAATCTGTAAACCTATTGTGCTGATTCTGGTGCGGATTTGCCGCTGCAGATTGACTAAAATGAGACAAACGGAAACCATTTGCACCGGATCTGTCGCCATTGAAATCAATGGTGATGGAAACGGAAACCTATTGGTTCAGTTTGTCTCAGGGTTCTGTTCCTGCTGAAATCTCCAACGGAACGTCAGAACGGAACCCTGACACAGATGTGAACGAAGTCGAAGTGATACACAGGGATGGCATATCCGTTTGTATCCGTCATCCATTGACTTCAATGTTCAATAAAATATCCAGAAAGCTCCTTTCCGCCAGGTTTCCTTCAATTTGTAATCTTCTCCACTTTGCTGGTGCTGTATTCCGCTGCAGACTTTCCACCCTCAAATCTTGACGGAAAACCTGCAGCAAATCTACTACGTGTGAACGTAGCCGTTCTCTGCAGCCGCTTCTATGCGGACAGTGTGGCCCCAGATCTAAACTATTATAACAAAGAATTGCATAAATGGCAGCTACACAATACACCAATAGAATTGTCCCCTATATGTCAATGATGCTGGAACTTCCAGCTTACTGCAGCTTCCCTGACGCAAGCTATTACCAGAAATAAGCACCTACAAATGACTTACAGCAGAACTATCCAGGAGATACATATTCTGCGAATCCCAATAAATTGGATAAACAAGATACCTTACCAATCTGATATAGGGGGGGGGGGGGGTCAACATTTTTGAATATATAACACTTAGGCCTAAGCGATTATGACCTAAATCAAAATCCCGATGAATTGAACATATAACCTCGATTTATGATTAATGAACGATTATTTAGGCCAAACCCCTTTTTTGCATACCATTCCCACATTGAATTGATATATATCCCCTGAGCCTGCTGTATACTACTGTATAAAATATACCCCCTGAAACTGCCCCTCACTCAGTATAAAGCCCCCGTAGCTGTCGCCATGCAGTATTATGCCACCATAGCTGCCCCCACAGCCCCAATAGTGCCTAATAATAATAATTAAATACATACCTAACCCCATTCCCAAAATGAGTGAAGGAGATCCCTCTTCTCCTCCGAAGTGTGGCTCGGTAAAGACAGGAGTGAGGAAGTTATGTCATAATGCCTGTCTGCGCCGAGCCGTGAGCGGCTGGCGTTACATAGTGAATGGTAGATCAGGGACCTAATAGCTCGCAGCTCTACTGTAGAATTCAACTGTATCTGCCCCAATAGTGCCTCATAGAAATAATAAAATACCTACCTAACCCCGTCCCACAACCAGTGCAGGAGATCCCTCTGCTCCTCCAGTTTGTATGGCTCGGCGCAGACTGGCGCAATGAAGTCACTGCCTCACGCCTGTCTGTGCCAATCCGTTAGCGGCATAATTGGTGGAGCAGGGAACTGAGAGCTCCCTGCTCTACAGTTGGATTCAACTGTATCTGCATCCTGAGGAAGCAGATACAGTTGAATCCGGGGGAAAAAACAAAATGCGCAAGATGACGTCGGTTATCTACTTTTAATTTTGGTTGTGGCTGGATCCCATGATTGAACACTTAACCCTCTACTTGCAGGACTTGTATAACCTTTTCCGGCTGATTCTGAGCTGTACAG
This sequence comes from Rhinoderma darwinii, assembly GCF_050947455.1. Taxonomy (NCBI): domain Eukaryota; kingdom Metazoa; phylum Chordata; class Amphibia; order Anura; family Rhinodermatidae; genus Rhinoderma; species Rhinoderma darwinii. The sequence goes on from NC_134698.1 coordinate 15,513,844, forward strand.
AGGCGCTGCTGCGCTATTGCTTCCGGCAAAACTACGGGTCCGGTGCACAACAGAGCCAAACGGAAACCATTGGCATCGGATCCGTCACCATTGAAATGAATGGTAATGGAAACAGAAACCTCTGGTTTCCGTTCGTGTCAGTTTGTGTCTGGTCAGGGTCCCGTTCTGACTGAAGCCTCGGACGGAACCTCAGAACGGGACCCCAACGCAGATGTGAACAGAGCCTAAGAATGTTAATAGATTGCAGTAAAAAAAAATAAAAGAACATGTTTTAAGGACATGTTCTTTTATTATTACTATTATTTTTTTTATTTTTTTGTGCTATGTGTTTTTCCTTAGAAGCAGTTAACAGGACGTTTGCTGATGTGCAGCTTCCTGACACCACTACCCTGCTTGGCAATGTCTTCTAGGCAGGCTGTGTCACATGGTCCTGCTCAGCCAGTAAGCCGCTCTGAAAAGAACCCTGTTTTGCAGTTTGTGACTCCTGTTTCCTGGACTGGCTAAGAGGGATCATGTGGTAGAATAGAGTGGAGAAGTTTTGGCACTTTGGGGTTATTTAGTGGGTGTCATTGTACCGACTAGTGTAGTTCGAAGGCCTGCTTCACGCCCACTCTTTTTTTTTTCGTTTTCATTTTTTTCCAGTGGTTTTCTTTTTACACGCCTTTTCGGTGCCATTTTTTATTTTGCGACATTTTAGAAGCATGTTATTTTTGGTTTTCTTTGCGATCTATATGGAAGCGTATGAAAAAACACAAACCTGTTAAATGCACACTATATATAAAGAATGCTGTCACACGAGCAGGTTTTGACGTTTTTACCAAAACGAAAACCGTAAAATCTGCTCGTGTTAATACAGGATATTGGCGTTACGCCCTAATCGTGACCGTTCCTCTTAATGGATGGGTTGACTATTTTCTTGTCAAATTTTGTAAGTTGTCAGAAATGACCAGTCATTAACAACCAATCTCTACCGGTCACTTCATGTAGCGATTATCTGGGCGAGGTTGAGATGACGTTGCTATCATGTAGAGTCTTATTAAGGCCCTATTATGGCCGGTGCAGCGAGCGCCGATCAACGAGACCGGTCGTTGATTGGCGCTCGTTCGCTCCTGTCACAAGGCGCAATGTATAGGGACGAGCGGTCGTTACGCCGATCACTCGTCCCCATACATTATTATCACAGGGAGATTAGCTGCCGACACAGCGAGCGCCGATCAACGAGACAGGTCGTTGATTGACGAGCGGTCGTTACGCCGATCACTCGTCCCCATACATTATTATCACAGGGAGATTAGCTGCCGACAGTGATAATATTTCACTTTTTTTTTAAACGATCCGACCAGCAGATGATCGAGCATTTGTTCATCTGCTGATCGCTGCCCTCTTTACACAGGGCAATTATCGCCAACGAGCGTTCTATGAACGATCGTTTGCCTGAAAATTGGCCAGTGTAAAACCCGCTATAGTTCTATGCTTGTCTCTATTATTGTGTGATTAAACAGTCTGGAGGTCACTCCCTGCGCTAATAAGAGCGGTTTGCCAAGGCATTGTTTATACGACATATTTAGGATTCCTTCCTCAAAGTTTGCCAGTCCCTAACTTCACAGTAGATCTGACAATCCAGGCTTCTTGGACCATTCACTGCCATGGTCCTAAGTCACCTGAGATGTCAGTGCTGTCACTTATTATAGCGGACGGGGCAGCGTAGGCCGGCACAGGCGAGCACAGAATATCTCTGGATTTATATCCGATCTTTCCGATTGCATAAGAAATAATTGTTGATCCTGGCCGTCATAAATCTTGACTGATTGATAAAATGCATAGCGATCATTTGCATCACGATGACTCATTTATTCCATTCGGATACGTTCCCATGTATTGCTAATTTATTTTAATTGTAGTTCCGCATCCAGATGTCATGTTGTAATACAGATCCCATTCACACAATGCTTTCTTCCAAAACGGCAGCGTGCTCGATCTATGGCAGCTCTGTTGCTGGTTTTCCCTTCGACTTCCATGGGAAGAAATGGGGTTCCCATACATTAGATAGTCGGCCTACTTTCATACATCTGTGGGGGCTCCGTCACAGATTCAGCCAAAAATATCAGAAATGTGGTAATGGATATGGTATGGAGGCCTGCGGATTCTCCCCTGATGGCAGACGTCGGGGCAAAGAAGGATCGGTAATATTGGATTTCAACATGCCCGATCCCTTGTTCCTGTGGCAGAGAAGCTGCTGCCAGAGGTGTCTGACCATGGCTTATTCCCCTTTCCACATTGAAAACAAGTGCATGCCAGGCCGAACCTAATGTGCATGGGGGAATTAGAAGGGATAGCTGTCGGCCGGCAGCTTTTTAAGGCAGGGTTCACACCTGCGTCAGTGGTTTTGTTGTTCTGCCCCATCAGAGAAGCAGAGCAATAAAAAAAAATACCAGGAGCGCCAGTCCCAACGTATGACGGAGCCCGACGGCACGCATTGACTTTAATGACATCCATTGGGTTTCCATCAGGGTGTCTGTCGTTTCACAGGAAACCATAGCACAGCATAGCGGTGCTGCTCTATTCTTTCTGATATTTTCGGCTGGATGTGGGACGGAGCCCCCACAGATGTGAACAAGCCCTAAAGTGCATAGGCCGCTTTAGTGGTATTGCTTTATCCGGCAAAGTTATGTATAACCCTTAAAGCAACCCTCCGGTCCCTGACAATATTTTAAATCTGATGGGGTATATGGAGTAATGTTACCTGCTGGCTGCCGGTTGCGCCCCCCCAGCCGTGGTGCCGACGTTCTAGAGTCCCCTCTGTGCTGTCGCAAAATGGTAGCAGCGCTGCTTAGACTGAGTCTGAGACACTCCCACCGTTCACGGATTGGCCAGAGCTGCTCGCATGACCAGTCCTGTCCAATCCTTGAGCAGAGGGAGTGTCTTAGACGCAGTCTGACAGGCAGTGCAGTGATTTTGAGACCACAAAGAGGGGACCCTAAAACGGCAGATCCACGGCAAGGGGGCACAACTGGCAGGCAGCAGGTAACATTACTCCATATACCCCATCAGATTTATAATTTTGTCCTGAGACCGGAGGGGCGCTTTAAAGTGTCTATAAGAAGTGAAGCCTACTCAATATACTAATGTAAGTCCACGTAGTTAGAAGGATGGAGCTGGGCAGATCTGACCGCCTCTTTAGCGTAGTCTCTATTCACACCATGTTTTAGAATTATTTTTGTAATTTTTTTTTCGCGTAGATGACTAGACTTTTTAAGAACCACAGAAAAACGTATGGATTGAGTATACCTTGTTCGCACAGTGCAGATTTTGCATGTATTTAAGGCAGGGTTCATGTAAACCAAAACCATCAACCAAAACTAAACAGAAGAAATATATAAAGAAAGGCCTTCGTAAACACTGGAATTTCCGTCCGAATTTTCCGTGAGGAAATTCTGCAGAGTTTTTGTAAGAGAAATTGGCATGCTGCAGATTGAGAATTCACACCGCGGGTCAATTTCTGCTCGTGTTTCTTCCGCAAATGTAAAGCCGGCCATAGACCTGACGTTCTCATGGCGACTAGTAAACCGTTCCACAATGTTTGCCGTCTGAAAAACAACCTGCCCAATGCCTATTTTCCAGCCAGTCCTATCCTGTGGTTTTCTCAAGACAAGTGGCGCCAGATGTGTCTGGCGGCTGCTTATCCTGCCCTCACCGTAGAAATAACACGTCTATTCGACCAACTTGAACAGGGGTGTTTATGGTGGATGGCCAGAAATGAATTCGTGGTACGTAGCGGTGAGGCTGGATCCACACGGGACGGAAAAGCTGCGGATTATAGTCTGCAGCATTTGCGTCCCATGTGAATCTAGCCTAAGGGTGTGGAGACACCGCGTAAATACTGCAGATTTTCCGCAACGGATTTCATTGGCGGAAAATCTGCGGCCTATTACAGTAGCAGCTGAGCGGATGGGATTTGAACAGACCTCATCCACACACAGCGGAAAAAATCCACCGGGAAACCGTTCATAAATTGACCTGCGGTGCATTATTTTATTGGCAGCGTCAATTTATACTGCGGATTCGCTGGTTTTCTGTTGCGGGTTTTCACTATTGATTTCAATGGGGAGGTAAAACCCGCAACAAATAAGTAAATGTTGCGATTTTTTGCAGTGGAAAAGTTGTTTTACGTATAATAAAAAGGTTCATACTTACCCCCGGGTGTTGTCATAGCGCTGGGATCCTCTGCTCTGGGTACAGCCCGGCCTCCTGGGGTGACGTTTCATCCCCTGTGACTGCTGCAGCCAATCAAAGGCTCAAGCGGTCACATGGGCTGTAGCCAGAGCAGAGGGACGTATCACTATGACAACGGGATTAATATGAGCTTTTTTGTATTTTTTTTTTTTTTTTTCAGTATTTCCACAGCAGAGATTCTGCCCAAAAAACTGTACCACTATTTGGTGCAGTTTTTCGGATGGAATTCCCTGCGGCTTCCAGGACCGATATGCCGTGTACTTTTACGCAGCCCTGTGTGCACTTACCCTAAATGTTCCATGTACTCACAATAGCTATTCCTCCCGACCCCCCCCCCCCATATACATTCACGCTCGCCCAAGTGGGGGGAGGGTCCAGACACCCCATATACGTTAGATCGTTGGCAGGTCCAGATGAAATTGTTTTTCATCTGATGTGTATGGACATTCTACGGTAAAGTATAATAACCAAATGTGACTGAAAAAGAATGGTGGGAGGACAGGAGAGGAAAATGCTACCTGGGTGGTCCTGAATCCAAAATATCTATAAAATGTAAACAGAATCCGTTAAAGTGATCGCCAACAATCGGATATTGAAAAACTGGTCCCATTCACGGGAAATAATTACCACAAATCTACTGGAAACTCTAAGTAACCAGTCCCACAACCAGGAATCCTTTACGTTCTGCGCGTACGAAGAGATCGGCCGTTTCTTTATTTCCGCGACTACGTTTCCAGTCGTTTTTGACTTTTACCTTGCGAATCTGATCACGTCGGATGACACCATTGCTGATCCTTGCTGTGAGATCACCTTTTATTTACATGGTCTGCGCTCCGGCCTTTGTACCGCGTTCCCAGGCTTGCCCACTTGTTGCTATAGGAACTAATGGTCTTGACCTAAGGAATGCTTGTGGAATGCTAATCTCTTCTGTAAGAAGGAGAACTCCCAGCTGGCAATGTGAAAGTGTCAGCCCGGAGCAGGGCATCCGCAAAGGGAGATACAGGATTGTTAATGTCATGTGTCATCTGGGACCTGGAGGTCCTGTCCTGTATAAGGACAGCGGGGGTCTGCGGGTATTATAGTCCAGTAACCATTATCTGGTTTCTAGTGGCTGGGTCAGGTGACCTGGGGGTTACATTGTAGCCTCTCAAATTAGTAGGAGAAAGTTCGGCCTAGTTTAGTGTTCGGCCTAGTTCACATCTGCGTTCGTAATTCCGTTGTTCTGCTCCGTCAGACTAGCAGAACAAGAGACTAACCCGAAGAGTCGGGTTCCTTTGCACCAAAGACGCTAACGGAAGGTGTCTGTGGTTTTACCGGAAACAATAGCGCTATTGTTTCCGGTATTTTTGGCGGAATCTGCGACAGGCTCCTAAAAGCTCCTCTGTGTGATCGAGGCCTTAATGATCTCTCAGCTGTTCAGATCCTTGTAGTCTTCAGCGTCCTGTACATTGGGCATGATAAAATTCTGGCTGCCAGCACCCACCACTAGGGGGAGCTCACTGAAGGTGAAATATCCGAGACGGGAATGCCCCTTTAATGTCTGTCACAGAACAACCCCATCAAATATAATTTCCAACTGAGATGAAGGTCTCTTCTGTCAGATTGTTAAACATATTCTTGGTTATATTCGTATGAGAGACCTGTGTGACGATGACATCACCCGTTTTGGAATCCGTGATGTCACTTCATAACTAGGCACCTTTGAAAGTGGGAAAGCTGGGTGACCACTCCGGTGGGAGCTCCGTTAGTGACATATTGGTTGTCACCCAGCTATCCCAGAAACAATTGTTGCAAGAGGTGCCCATACACGTTAGATATACGTCAGTCAAGCCTGGTGATTTGGCGGCACCAGCCAACCATCTAATGTGTATGGGGGTGTCCGGACTCCCCCCAACGGCAGATGTCGGGAGGATAGAAGGATCCTGCTTGTTGGATTTTAACATACCCAATGCTTTGTTCTAATGGCCGCGGCTTATTCCCCTCTCCTCATTGAGAAGACATGCATGTGTACGGGGGGTCAGAAGGGATAGCTGTTGGCGGAATGAGTGTTGGTGTATGGACACCTTTTAAAAAGAGTAGGCAGGAGAGGCAGCAGCCTAGGGCTCACCTACCTCTTCCACCTGGGCAAGCACATAAGGAGCGATCACACAGCACTCTGGAGATCAGTGGGATTGTCGCTATTCTACGGCTGTCACTTTTATGTGACTTATGGACGTCGCATTATACAAATGGTATGCATGGTGAGTGACTGGTGCTTTTATGTGGGTGTTATGGCAGTATTGTGGATACGGATTTGGAGGATGTTTTTATGGGCACTGACTTTGGCTTCTACTATAAGAGTAAGTTCAGACGTGGCAGATTAGTCGCCGGATTCTGCACCGAAAACCTGCAACAAATTGCAATTATGGAGTTATTTTACAAAACCCTATTCATGCGTAGCAGACTTTTAAATGTCTAGTAAGTTGCGCGAATTTTCATTGCGGCAAAATCGGCTGCGGATTTTCCTGCAAATTCTCAGTAAATGCTGGGTAAATTCGCCACATGGAAATGGAAACCGGTAGTGCTGATACTATTAGAGCAATACTGATCTTTTTGCCATTTTTACTGACTTATATGGCTGGCAGCGGTAAGATATGGCCATGGCTGGCAGCGGTAAGATATGGCCATGGCTGGCAGCGGTAAGATATGGCCATGGCTGGCAGCGGTAAGATATGGCCATGGCTGGCAGCGGTAAGATATGGCCATGGCTGGCAGCGGTAAGATATGGCCATGGCTGGCAGCGGTAAGATATGGCCATGGCTGGCAGCGGTAAGATATGGCCATGGCTGGCAGCGGTAAGATATGGCCATGGCTGGCAGCGGTAAGATATGGCCATGGCTGGCAGCGGTAAGATATGGCCATGGCTGGCAGCGGTAAGATATGGCCATGGCTGGCAGCGGTAAGATATGGCCATGGCTGGCAGTATAATGGGGGCAGCAGTAGTATGGGCACATCTGGCAGTATTATATGGATGGTTGAACGCATTTTTCTAGGTTTGTCTTTGGCGCCGGAATAGCTTGTCCAGCGCCTGTCGTTTCATGCCATATCTTACTTTTGTGATTAAAATCCTTTTAGGTGGACACTTCATAGATTGTAGGGAAATCTGTATTTCTTCTGGGCGTATCTCACTCGGCAGATGGCATTTTAGGAAGTCCTTGTTCTGACTTGCTAGCGAGTGTGTCTGCGCATGGTGCTGCAGTGTAAAGTATGGGGGAGGGACAAAGCAGAAGCCTGAACCTCCGATAAGACAGTAGGTGGGTTTTAGACTACCCTATAACTTTCCTAGATCTGTCCTGAAGCAGCCAACGCTGAGGAAAATGAATAGCAGGAAATCGGTTCACAACCTGGACATCTGCTTTATGCATATAAATACATACATACATTAAAAACGTTTTTTTGATTCAGAACATGATCTTGGCGGCAGCCGATCACTAGGACAGAGCCCTTTAAATGCCTCTACAACTTCAGTTCCTCATGTGCTCCTTTTGCATTGCTACACGTATGTATGTATCTATGTGTGTGTCTGCACAGTGTCAGGCTGGCTGCTGGCCGGCAGATCGGGCAGCCACATTCTTCACATACTTCACACGTTCCCAAGAGCCTGTTTACCTTCTGTGTAGGACCTTAGACCATTTCTGAATGATGCTTTGCGTCCTACCTATGTACAGAGACTTGACACAAACTTCACAGGAATTTAATGTGACTAGAAGATTAGAGGTCCCGCTCCCCCTTCTCCGCTCTGTCCAGCGCATACGTTCATCAGATTATCACATTCACTGATCATCTTTCTAATATTTTCTTGTCTATATTTTCCAATACTTAAACACGTGACTTTGTGTGCTATCCGCAATTTTGCGGATAGCATATGGACCCATTAATTTATATGGCCCTATACACACGACCGTGAGGGGTCTGCAAAAACTCAGGACATGTCATCTTATTGTCCGTAATTAGCGGATCATGTGACCCATGTGTTGGGAAAAACGTTCCAGGTTTTTTTTCTTTTTTTTTTTGCTGTTACGTGAATACTGATGAGACACGGATGCACTATGGAAATTTTTTCTTTGCAGGCGAATGGACCGCAAATTCGGACATCTGTGGGTTTGCGGACCGCAAAATAACTGGTCGTGGATCAACTACAAGGCTGGATCCTTTTAGATAACTCTTTAGCGTATGTCCTGTTAGAGTACGTAAATCTAATGGGGTTCCGTTTTGGGAACCCCTCTATCAGTCACAGCAGAGAGCCTCTGCAAAGATTGACTTTCCCTCTGGTGGACTGCTGATGTTATGGCATCACGAAGTACCTTTTGAATTCATAGCAGTGATTCCACACAGGGAGCTGAATGCATGCAAGCCGGTCTGTTACTGCTTGCTGAGTAAGAGGGAAGGGTGGCCTTGCGGTGACTACTAGTGGATAGAGGTGACTACTAGTGGATAGAGGTGACTACTAGTGGATAGAGGTGGCTACTAGTGGATAGAGGTGGCTACTAGTGGATAGAGGTGGCTACTAGTGGATAGAGGTGGAAAAGAGGTGCCTGCTGTGACTATTAGTGGGCAGAGGTGAGTGCTAGTGGGCAGCGGTGAGTGCTAGTGGGCAGAGGTGAGTGCTGTGACTATTAGTGGACAGGAGGTGCCTGCTGTGGCTACTAGTGGACAAGAGGTGGCTACTAGTGGACAAGAGGTGGCTACTAGTGGACAAGAGGTGGCTACTAGTGGACAAGAGGTGGCTACTAGTGGACAAGAGGTGGCTACTAGTGGACAAGAGGTGGCTACTAGTGGACAAGAGGTGGCTACTAGTGGACAAGAGGTGGCTACTAGTGGACAAGAGGTGGCTACTAGTGGAAAAGAGGTGCCTTTGGGACTACTGCGGAAGTAGGGAGGTTGTTGTGGCTGCTGGAAAAGTGGGGAGGGCTATTCTGACGACTGGGGGAATGCTTGGCCCAATTTATATTATTGGAGGGAAGGGAATGCTTTTATATAACTACCAAGGGGAGCTCTTTTTTTTTTTTGTCTACTGGGGGTAAAACTCAAGTGATGTGTAAGGGCAGGCATGCACATCCCTGGCTGCAGTGCGGGGCTCTGACTTAGTGTGTCATAGCTAGTCCTATATATGTATGTATGTATAGGAACAAATCAGCTGAATATTAAATGTGTGTGTGTGTGTGTGTGTGTGTATATATATATATATATATATATATATATATATATATACACACCTACATTTAATATTCAGCTGATTTGTTCCTATACACGCACGCTTTGGATTGTTCCAAGTACTTGCATGGTCTCTGCGTGTTTCACCCTGGGAGTGATTATCTACTTAGCGCTCTGTGTAAGCTTATTATACAGCACGGCTCTTCTTTATAACCACACGGCCGCCTGCGTTCTGCCCGGTCAGGCTGGTGGTAATGTGCTATTTATTAGCCGCCATACAGTAGCTTTATTGTATTCCTTAAGGACCAAAGAAAAGGACTTGCTCAGTTTGTGGCGTTATTGTGCCAGAAAGTTTGACGTTGGCCCCTAACATTTTTGGCCGGTTTTTGTCGAGGTCTATGAAAGTTCTTACTGGCCGCAACGAATAAAAATAGAACCCGGTGTGGTCTGTCCACTGAGATCTGCGCTATTCACTGAGCCGATGATCTTATATATGGAGAGAAATACCGGTCAAACTTGTGTCTAAATCAAATAGTTATAATTCTGGTGGTTGGTATCCAAGATCTAGAGAGGGGGCATACTGGCAAAGAGGGTTCTGCCATAATCCGGGGCTGAGCTGCAGTACCAGGCACTGCCGCGTGTACCCATGAGCCCCTTTGTTCATCTTCGGACCCGCACAGATCACACATTGATGGCTTATCTTAAGTGTAGGGCGTTCATCTTTTTTCTCCCCAGACAAAAACCTTTTATAAGGCTCCTTTTTAAAATACAGGGGTGCACGAAATGTTGCAGTCTCGGGCCCCGTGCACACGGCCGTAATTTTGATCCAAGTACGGACCCATCCATTTCTAGGGCCCATGGACACCTTCCCGAATATTTAGGGGAAGGTGTCCGGGCCGTAGAAATGATCCGCAAAAAATAGGACATGCCCTATTTTTTTTATTTTACCGGTGACTGTCCATGGGCGTGTGCAGGGGGCCTCTACAGGAGACGCCTTTTTTGGTGGCCAGCAATACGATCTTTCATAGGCAACATTAGAAACAAAACTTGTATTCCTCGTAAAATAACAATGCGAGAGCACCTATTTATAAAACGCTGAATTGTACTATTCCTCTGTTATTCCTCCTAGAAATGTATAAAAAAAAAACCTGAACGGTGTTACCATTTCCCCTTGTTATTGGGATGTCTATACAAATTGTGACCATATCCGCACTGATTGGACGGTGTCGCACTGCGAGGAAACACCCAGTTGTCCGTTTATTCTTCTATTTCCAGGAGGAATAACAGAGGAATGGCATAATTCACGGTTCTAAAAGAAGCGCCTGTGTTGTCTGTTTTACGTAAATTCTCATATTTCCCATAAGATTACATATCTGGAGCGCACACTGGTCCTCTTTAATCATGACACTTGTTTCCACTTGATAAATGTAATTTATTGCTTCCTCCATCTAATATTATTTTTTATTTTTTTTGTGTTTTTTACATATAGGTAACGTTACATTAAGAACAAAATCTTTCCTTGGTTCCCGGAAAGCTACAATGGGCCAGGATATAGATGGTCGGAGGCTGCTCCACATATAAAGCCAGCGCAGGGTGCTCTCCGCCGCCATGACCACGTCCCACGTGAACGGTCACGTAACCGAAGACTCCGACAGCGAGAAACAAAGTGCAGATCTTTCTCCAGACGAGCCGCCGAAACACCGAGAAATGGCGGTCGACTGCCCGGGGGACTTGGGTACGAGGGCGATGCCCATACGAAGGAGCGCTCAGCTGGAACGCATTCGGCAGCAGCAAGAAGATATGAGACGTAGACGGGAGGAGGAGGGAAAGAAACAGGATCTGGATGTCAATTCTTCCCTGAGACTCAAAAAGTTGGCACAAACATTTCCTAAAAGCGGAATTGATAACCCTATTTTTGATACCGATGAAGGACTTGTCCTGGAAAGTCCCAGCCGAGCTGTCAAAGTATTAGGTAGGGATGTGATTGCGGCTTCTAGTGTGTGAAAAAGTTTATTTTTTGCTTTTAGTGTTTTTCCCTTCGGCGTGCCAGTCTGGCCCCCTAGAATTTAATGGGCTCCGTATTGCAGATGGGATATACCGACATTTGTATTATATGGGCCACCCTTCAAATAGGACCCGGTGATGTGGCCTTCTAAAAATTAAAATCTGGGTTATTTTCAACTTTAGACATTTATGGCAGACCGACCCACCAGGCAGGATGGAGATCGGGGGACCCCAGTTCTCCAGACCATAGTAGGCTCCAGCTATTTCAATTGTTATTTCCGTGCATACAGTATTCAATAAGCTCCCATGCTCCCTCTAGTGGTGACTGAAGGAGCCAGTGTGTTAATTTTTTTTTTAGGGCCACTGGCAATTTTTTTTTTTTTATTGTGCCCCCCGTATGTACAGTACACCCAGTAAAAGGTAGGGCGGGCCATCCTCTTACCGGACGCTTTGTTGCAGAGATATACAAACGGGGGCCACAATAATAAAAAAAAATTGCTGCAGTGTCTCTTTAAACCTATGTCTATGCAGGGGGTTTGGTGCTCTGTATCAGAAGAACGGAGCTCTGACCACTATAAAGATCTATTAAGAAATGAATCGGCACACAATGTTGTACCTAGAAACGACCGAATGATAAAAGGGGGAGAGTCACTTTTTAGTTTACGGTCCTTGATCTTTGTGAAAACAAGTGGAGGAGCTCATAGGAACAAGTCACATGACGTCTTATTTTCGACTCTGGAAGTGATCGGTTGCTCTGGATGACACCGCCATTATTTGATTTTTATTGATGGAGCTTTAGGTGATCATTGTGTGTGGTTGTTTAGTCCCCGGTCACTGATCATAGAGGTCCTTGTTTTATGGAAGGATCACATTGTGTGCAACGAAAAGCTTTGTCATTATCTGCTGATCTGTATTTTTATTTTTTTTACTTGGTTTTAGCAATTTAAAGGGGTTTTCCCATAATCCTTATTTATCTCCTATCCACAGGATAGGTGATAAATATTTGACCGGTGGGGGACCGACTTCTGGGACCCCTACCGATCATGAGAACGAGCTTACTTTGCCATTCGTGGGAGTCCCATAGGACTGGAGCGGTCCACCGCAGCATTAATTTCAATGGGGCTGCCGAAGATGGCGCTCGGCAGCCCATAGAAATGAATGGAGCAGTGGTCGAGCATGTGCAGCAACGCTCCATTTTTATGGGGCTCCCAGGAACGGCAAGGTAAGCCCCGTATCTGAGGACGCAGATACAATTGAATGTAGCTGTTGCCAGGACAAGTCCCGGGACAGCAATTTGCCGGGACGGTCTCTGGAAATTCATGACTGTCGGCAAGTATGCAATGGTGGAATTGCTTGATCATAACGTTATTTTAATACATTTATATGCACGCCAAAACGGTGCAAAATACAACTCCTGTGATTTCTAGACTGGGTCAGAGCATCTCCAAAACATCCGGTCTTGTGGGGTGTTCCGGTGATCAGTGGTTGATACCTATGAAAAGTGGTCCAAGGAAGGACAACCGGCAACAGGATGATGGGTGTCCAAGGCTCAATGATGCGTGTGGGGGAGTAAAGGCTAACCCACCCGCCTGGTCCGATCCCACAGAACAGCTGCTGTAGCACAGACTACTAAAAAAGTTACTGCTGGGTATGATAGAAAGAGGTGTCCGAACACGCACAACATCGCAGCTTGCTGTGTAGCCGCAGATCGGTCAGAGTGCCCATGCTGATCCCTGTCCACCACCGAAAGCGCCTACAATGAGCATATGAACTGGTCCATGGAGGACCCCTTTAACTCACGTGAGGCCTATCACCGGAGGAGACCGAGTCGCTCCCCGCTTTCAGGGTCTACGTCTATTTGACAGCAGTAGCCAAGGTGGTGTCCCGCTACCCACAGTGGTTGTGAAAGGCCAACATACCACGCAGCTCCCCGCCAGTCTTACAAAATTGATAGACTGTGCTAGCAGCATCTTGTTCGGGGTTCTAGCTCCATGGGCGCCACTGGACTGTCATGGGCTGCCGCTGTGGATATGCTCTTAGGGCATGGTCTCTTTACCCAGGGCACAATGCCTTATTTTTTTGTGGCTTTTGTTGGTACTTGGCTCTATGCCTGTCTTATTAACTGTGGTCTTCTGGTCCAGACCTTGGTTATGGTACTTTGGACTTCTGTTCCCAGCTAGAATATTTGTCTAGAAGTTGGGTTCCACTATACTCCCAACATGGTGGCTATGTTTCCGACTCTCCCCGGGGAGTCCCTATATTGTTCTACTGATTTACTTCTGTTTTATGTCGGCTGTACTTTGGCTTATGTATGTACTATATTTGTTTATTAGGGCTTTAGCTAGTTGTGTTCACATTGTTGTCTGGCGATTGTTAGGTGAAGCCATGATGGTGGGCTCGGCCCGGCTTATTTACCCCCCCCCCACACCGCCGGTCGGTGGTGTAGCTGGCCTTCGTACCTTCATTATTAGGTGTTCCCTAAGGCGCCGTGCTATCGAGTTTTGCTTCCGTTCATTTCTCTTGGGTCGAGGCATTTTGCTAAATTCACTTTGCAGCATATAACGGAAAAAAAAATTTCTTCCAAATCTACTTATGTAACCTGCCATAGAGCTGCGATGTGTGGTGTGTCCTTGCTTTACATGTCCCTTTAAAGAACCTGCTGGTGACGTCTTGCTGCCAGAACCTCCAGAGATCTTGTGGAGTCCATGCCTTGACGGGTCAGAGCTGTTTTGGTTGAACAAGGGGCGATCTACACAATATTAGGCAGTAGGGTTTGCACGATGCATCGAAATATCGACACTATTAAGATTCTGTGCACCCGCAAGGGGTTCAATACCATGAGTTAGTGTATTGGCCGCACAGCTTATTATTGTAATGCATAAATTTAGTGATTAGCGTATTGTGATGTGGCCGGCGGCGCACTAATGAGCGGCGGTGCAGGCCATGAAGACCGAGAAAACGCACTGCAGAACACCCCATGTTCTTTGTCTTCAGTGTCTGCCGCATCACATGCTGATCGTGCTGGCACAACAAGTGTTCCTGCGGAATTAGGAGCCGGGCACTGGCTATAATACGTAGCTGCAGCCCCGCCCTAATGTTGGAGATCCGACAAACCGCCGATCTCCACGGTTATTCCCTTGAATGCCGCACACAAAGCGGACCATGGCTTTCAAAGGAAAAACTAGAAGGGGGACCCTCGTTTAATCGCGTCACAAGAAATCCCTGTGACTCAATCGAGGGTCATACCTTCTATGGACAGACAGACCAGGGTCCATTGAAGGACCCCAGGGCTGTCTGACCATATTTCCTGGTTTTAGGCCGTACTTGGGTATGTCCTAACAACTGCCTGTGTACAATCGGTATATAGATATATGCCAGTACATTAACCCTTTAATGACCAGCCTATTTTAAACCTTAACCCCTTCCCGCCGCAGCAATTTTTCAGATTTAAATTTTCGTTTTTTCCTCCCCACCTTCCAAAACCCATAACTTTTTTTTTTTTTTTCCGTCGATATAGTCCTACGAGGGCTTTATTTTATTCGGGACGAGTTGTAATTTTTTCGTAGCACCATTGATTGAGCCGTATAACTAGGAAACGGGCAAAAAATTATTTGTGGGGTAGAAAATGAAAAAAAGAGATTAGTCTATTGTTTTTTTGCGCTTTCGTTTTTACGGAATTCACTGTGCAATTAAAGCAATATGTTAACTTTATTCTGCGGGTCAATACGATTACGGCGACACCAAATATATATATATTAGTTTTTTTCTATATTTTACTACTAGTAAAAACAAGTGTAAAAAATAAAATGTATTTTGTTGCCAAATTCCGAGAGCCATAACTTTTTTTTATTTTTCCGCCGCTTTAAATGGTATGAAGGCTTATTTTATGCGGAATAAGCTGTCGTTTTTAATGATACCATTTTAGGGTACATGCAACGTTTTGATCGCTTTTTATTTCATTTTTTTTTTTTTTTTTTTTTATTACTTTTTAAAAAAAAAAAATCCCCATAGAAAACACCTTTTATTTGACTAATTTTTACTTTACCAGAGGCAGGGCTTAAAAGGAGCATAAAGATGGCGGAACAGGGGGCCTTCATTAGGCAGCCATAGCAACCATCGCCACCCTGTGATTGCATTGCGGGGGGCACTATGAGCTGTTAGATCTTTCTAACTATTTAAATGCCAGCGGTTGCTATTGACCGTGGCATTTAACGGGTTAAACAAGCGGGATCGCGCTCGTTACTCTGAAATGTCGGCTGTAATATACAGCCGACTCTGTGAGCCCGTTCCATACTTCTCCCTACCTGACTTTGGCGTATGGATACGTCAAATGTCGGGAAGTGGTTGACCAATCTATTTTTTACGTTTTTCCATCGTCGCATTCCAAGAGCTATAACTTTTTATTTTTGGGTTGACATAGCTGTACAAGGTCTTGTTTTTTGCTGGACAAGTTGTGTTTTTTAAGATCACCTTTTTGGGGTACATAGAATTTATTGATTTAACGTTTATTAACTTTTTGGGGGGGGGGATTTAAAAAAACAACAAATTTTGCCACTCTTTTTTGCGTCTACGCCGTTTACTGTGTTGTATAAATAATACAATAACTT
Source organism: Rhinoderma darwinii (assembly GCF_050947455.1). NCBI lineage: Eukaryota > Metazoa > Chordata > Amphibia > Anura > Rhinodermatidae > Rhinoderma > Rhinoderma darwinii. The sequence goes on from NC_134698.1 coordinate 15,529,881, forward strand.
TATTCAGCGGGTTGTTACGATTACAACAAAACCAAATTTGTATCGTTTTTGTATGTTTTACTAATTTTACACAGAAAAAACACTTCTTTTTTTTTTTCAAAATGATTTGTTTTTTTGTCTCCATATTTGAAGAGCCGTAACGTTTTTATTGTTCCGCCGATGCGGTTGTATGAGGGCCTGTTTTTTGCGGGACGACTTGTAGTTTTTATTGGTACCATTTTGGAGTAGATGCGACTTTTGAATCACTTTTTATCACATTTATTTCTAAGGCACGATTCACAGAAAACAGCAATTTTTCCATTTGTATTTTATTTTTACGGCGTTCACCGTGCGGGTTAAATAATCTAATAACTTTATAGTGAAGGTCGTTACGGACGCGGCTATACCAAATATGTGTAACTTTTTTACTTTTCTTTTTTTAATAGGAAAGCAGTTTGTAAGGGGAAAAAGTGGGTTAATTTTTTTTTTAACTTTTTTTTTTTTTTATTAACTTTATTAAATTTTTAACTTTTTTTTTTTTTTATTTTTTTTACTAGTCCCACTAGGGGACTTCACTATGCGATCATCCGATCACTTTTATAATACACTGCAATACTTTTGTATTGCAGTGTATTACTGCCGGTCCGTGTAAAACGGACAGGCATCTGCTAGGACATGCCTCTGGCATGATCTAGCAGGCATTCGCTCCAGGCAGACCTGGGGGCCTTTTATTAGGCCTCCGGCTGCCATTAGAGACACAGACACTCGGCGATCGTATCACCGGGTGCCGGTGGGATGAGAGGGAGCTGCCTCCCTCCCTCTCTCCAAAAGCACTAAGATGCGGTGCTCGCTATTGAGCGCCGCATCTGAGGGGTTAAACGGGTGAGATCGATACGGAGATCGATCTCACCCGTTCGAGCAGGGACGCCCCCAGCCCTCAGCTACATCTGGCAGCTGAGAGCAGGGAGATTTAACGGCTCCCTGCTGTTTATTCTGATGCAGCGATGTAAAAATGCGTATGCATCAGAATAAGGCCCGTTAGTGGCCGCCGTCAAAAGGCGTATTGGCGGTCACTAACGGGTTAAAGTTAAAAATTATTTTTAATTGTCATGTTAAATAAAATCTGTAAAAAATAAAATAAAATTTCAGAATACACATTTTTTTACAATAAACAAACTTTATTAAAATATAATTCCCAATACATACACTCTACACATATTCGGTACCCTCGCGACCGTAATAACCTGCACAACAAATTTATAGTCCTTTATGATCGGTATATGCTGTAAAATTTAGCTTTTTTTTTTTTTTCTGCATTTTTGGACCTCTTTTTTTCTTGTTTTTTTTTAATATATATAAAAAAAATATGAAAATGTACCAAATAACGATAAAGTACAACTCGTCCCGCAAAAAACAAAGCCTCATACAGCTACGTCGAGCAGAAAAAAAACAAACTTATGACGAAAAAAAATAAAATTAGTTGGCTGGGTCCTTAGGGGTTACCCCAATGTTTCCATTCCGAGGTAAATAATTGGGGTCACTTATTAATGTGAGGCACAAAGTGTTATTCATTTAGTACCTCCGTGTGCCTCACATTAATAGTGATTAACCCCATCATGTTCCTCACACATTACCCAACGTTGCCCATTATGACTGTGAGGTACCTGATGGGGTTAAATACTAATGTGAGGTACATAGAGGCACTAAATTGTGAGGCACATGGTGTTATCAGAAAATGGAAGGACTTTTATTTAATTTGTTGTTTTTTCTTTTTGTTTTTTTTTATTGTTGGCAAAGTGTCGTTATGGTATCGAGAATCGCAAGTCCAAGTTCTGGTATCATGACAACCCGGTTAGGCAGGTGGTTTTAATGTTATGGCTGATCGGTGGATATCTGTTTTTGAAAATATCCACTTGTTGTATAGAAGAGTGTAAAGTGCAGTTTCGTGTATCAGCGGTAGCAGGACCTGGTGCATTCTTGAAAATAAAAAAGAAACGCTTCCTCCGCGTCTGAACACCCTCATTCACCCTTACCGGCTATATTTTTAATAAGTGTTAGGTGTAGTCTGAAGATGATTACATGGTATACCGGCACAGTAAGTATAATGTATGGATGACATGGACCTATTTAATCCCGGTAGGTAACGGAGTGCACAGTAACCTCTTTACCAGCCTAGGTGTGACTCCGGCGTGTACGTGAAGGTACATTATATTTATCGTTTTTTGGATAGTTGGGTATTGCTTACCAACCGTACCACAACACAATTTTGTCATCCGGTGTTATCATGTTCATGTATATCACTTACCTTGGAAATTCGACTCTTTTCCGTCAGGTTACGTAGGTTGAAAAAAGACACCGGTCCATCAAGTTGAAGCTTTCTTAATAAATTGCACGTCATTCATTGCTACGTTAGTTATAACCCTCAATGCCATTTGTCAGTAAATAATCATCTGGCCTTTTTATAAATGCTGACATAGTATCTGCCATTACTACCTCTTGGTGTGGGGCATTCCATAGTTTGACTTCTCTAACTGTAAAGAACCCTTTCCTATATTGATGTCTGAAATGTCTTTCTTCCAGTCCTGGGAAAGAACAGATTATGTGCTATTTCTTTGTATTCACCACTCATATACTTATACATGTTAATAAGATCACCTCGAAGACGTCTTTTTTACAAGCAGATCAACTAATTTTTCTACCCTTTCATTGTAAGCGACACCTCCGATCCCATTTAATAATCTAGTCACCAGCCTTTGAACCCTCTCCAGTTCTCCTATATCCTTTTTACAATGTGGACCCCAAAACGGAATTCCATGCTAAAGATGTGGCCTTACAAGGGATTTATTGAGGGGTAATATTACATTTTAATCACAAGTTTTTCTCTCTTTTTATACATTATAAAATCCTATTTGCTTTTGCAGCTGCTGCTTGACATTGAGTGTTGCTGTTTATCTCATTTGTTACCAGAATACCCAGGTCCTTCTCTTGTTCTGTTATCCCCATTTTCCATTGCCTTAGTAGGGCAGAATTGCAATGATTGTTACAAATAATGGATACTTCCCATGCCTTTTTCTCCACTTACGAGCCACTTCTTCTCCCGCCTCCTGCAAGAACCATTCACGCTCCATTCTCTGCTATAATCCATCTTGAGAGAAGTTGCATTGTCAGGTCACTGAGGGATCAGGTTACATGCTGCCCATAGAAGTCTATGGAGAGGGGAGAGAGCCGGGCAGACACACAAATACGCTGCTGCAGCAGCTTCTAGTAAGTGTTTTATCTCACCTTTCTGCCACAGTCACAGCTACACGGCTCATTACTGCTGTATGATGTTGTCTGTGCTGCTTCTGTGGGTATGCTACAGAGAGATGGGAAATTAGGATCTCATCTTCTCTGTGTGCAGTGTATGGGAGATGACATTCTCTGCCGACCATTATACAGAGAACATATAGAGGGAAAAATGGTGAAAATGCCATATCCAAGTCATATAATGGCCAGAAATAGTGTTATTCCTCATGTACACACATATGACAACTTTATTCTGAAAAGTCACCTGAAATGACAGGTATGTTTTAGAGCGTACCTAACTTTTAGAGGCATTATTGTGTCCTCTGACCCCAGTGTGAAAAAAACCTAATTCACTTGCATTTGTGATTTCATGTAAGAAAGCAAGTAGACGGTTGCTGACGCGTTTCTTCCTATGCATTGAGAATGATTCCATGTCTGTATAACATGTAGGACGCTGGCTATATTATAAAGTCATCCATTCTACCCTGAGATCCGCCTGACCTTCACTGTCACATTATTGGACTTTCTCATACACTTATATTTACAACGGGTCGCAGCAGAATTAGTAGCCATAAAATCCGACCGGTTTCCTGAAGAGTTGTCGTCATTGTAATAAACGGTTTTTGAATTACCATGATGGATTAGTTTTATACGATATAACACGTGGGCCCGTGCTTCTCTGAGAGATGGTGGGATTAGTTCGGGTAAGTTCACAAGGTATTAAGTTGAGGGTAAAAAAAAATCATCGTATTTTCCTGGCTGATTATGGACCCCCAGAACATGCCCATAGAATAATCTCCCGGTGCGCGTGCACAATTTATTCATAGGGCCCCATTTACCTGACATTTGACAAAAAGGCGTCCTTTTGGCATATTTTTGGGGAGTATGTGTTGGCATGCCCTTTTTTTTTTCTCTCTTTAACTGTACTGAAAAGCATGATCAACTACGCTTTTCCGTGAGGGGGAAGCCACAGTATATGTTTTTCAAGGGACTCTATGGGCAAGATATATCACAGTGGCAAACGTCAAGGCTTATTATTTGGATATTTCCTCGGCATATGTGCCAAACAAGATGTGAACAAAGGCTAACAGCCGCAGGCTGCAGTGCATGCTGGGAGTTGAAGTTTTGCTTAAAAATGTCACTGGTTGGGTTCATGAGTCGGGTAGTATTAAAACAGCGTCGTCCAAAGTAATGTCACGTGACTGCAGCGGGGAGGTAATGTCATTCTGGACGAACTGTGGACCGGAAGTTTTATAAGATAGATGTCACATTGCACTGGTCGCTAGATGGTTCGTGTCACTGTCACTAAAGCGCGTGAGAGCTCGGCTTGGTTATGGACCGCCAAGGTCAGGACTGGGCAGATTTTATAGCCAATGCTCCTAGAGAGGTGCCGCTGGGCCCCCAACTTTTTATGTGTTTTTTTTTTATTGTTTATGGAAATTCTGCCTACTATAAAAATCAATCTGGCTCCTAAACGTTGTAGTCCTTTGTCCACCCCTGGCGTTGGTCTATGAACTCTATTTGTCCTTTGCGCCATATATCTTCGATTACCGCATTCAGGTGCATTGACGTTGTATTTGCGGTAAACTTCGAGGAGCCTCCTGTTGTCCATAGCCGTCAGTGCAGTGTTTTTTTTTACTTTTTTACATTGATGTGAAGAATAGTCCACCGCAGTGTTTGTTTATGGACTTTTTATGTAGCCCTGAAATGGATCAGGAGTGAACTTCCTTGCCAGAAACAGCGATACACCCCCTGCTGTGGGGTCAAGGGCTCTTTGTGAAGCTCTTGACGTGAAGTGTTTTTCGTAGTTTTGTGTATGTTCTATTGTAGGTTCCCGCAGTGTAATGTGTAGGCACTGTCGAGTTTGTAGGTGGAATGTGCAGGTTGATTTTCTATGGAAGCTCTCATTGTGTGGTCACTAGAAAAAATCAAAATGACTCCTAGATCAGTTTAACTGGCTCCTGAAATTGATAACATATTTGTCTACCCCAGTGTTCTCAAACCTGTGGCTTTCCAAAACTACAACTCCCAGCATGCCCTGACAGCCAGCGGCTTAAATTGCTATTTCAGGGAACCTACCCTTAAAGGGGTATATCCATCTTCAATATTTATGTCATATTCACAGGAAGCTGTGGATGTTGAAGATGGGAATACTCCTTTTAGGTGTCACAATTCAACATTTTACAAATGCAAAAGAGAACGCAAGAGTCATTCACAACTTAGTTTTCGTTCAGCAGAAGTGTCAAAGGGGTGTGGCTTATCGAAAGGACATGGGTTTCATTTTTCTTCGGGTCAATTGTGGTGAGTGCAGTTTCTACTACGTCCCGGCCAATGATAAAATAGCAGAAGCCCTGCCTCGTTTCCCAAACTTTGCGTTTATTCATTGCAGATTTTCAGGGCAACCACTGAAAAATCTTGACGGAAGTGGCAGCACTGATAGGGAAGCTGACTTAAACTGGGCTGAAAATGTGGCCTACAAAGAAAACTGAGGAGAGCTGATAGGAGACTAAAGGGGGTTTTACACTGGGCGATTATCGGGCAGACCCGCTCGTTTCCGATAATTGCTCTGTGTAAACAGGGCAGCGATCCGCAGATGAACGCGCAAACGCTCGTTCATCTGCCGATCATATCGTTTTGAAACGGAGAAACTGTGTAAACCGGGAGCGCTGCCGACATGATAATTTATGGAGACAAGCGATCGGAGTAACGACTGCTCGCCCCCATACATAGCTCCCTGTAACCGGAGCAGACGAGCGTCAATCAACGAGCTGTCTCGTTGATCGACGCTCGCTAAATAGGCCGGTTTAATATAGCCATAAGTGGCACAAGACTACTTTGGCAAATGGCAGGGGTCACAGTAGTCAGACCCTGCCAATCGGACATTGATGACATAGCCTAAAAAATTGTCTCCAATGTCTGTGATGAGACAATCCCTTTAACGTGTGAATATTGCCACGGGATGTAACCCATTGAAATACCAATGCATGAAATTTGTGTCCATTTCTTCAACAAAGAGATTTTAATTTCCGCAGCATGCCCCTTGAGAAGACCCCTGTTTACTTGATGCTCCACACCAAAACCCATACTATGGGAAAAATAGAAAATAATGAGAACTTGAAACATGTCCTCCTCTGACTACAGACACAGTCCAGTTTGTAGTCAGAAGAGGGAGGGGGATTTGGGAGTATTGAAATCTTTTCCTGGCCGGTCCGATTTGTCCATTATCTAAGCATACCATATTTTTTTTTACTATATGTTGTCAGGGGATTACCTTTTAAGCAATTCTTTATGCCAGAAAACTGTAGTGGAGTAGTATAGTGTGGATACTTGTGGAAGCAGTATTTCTCTTGTCACGAGGCCCAGTCTGTGTCTGAATACTATTGTAATGTTCTGAGAAGGAATGAAATATTTCCCTGTTGTCTTTTCACTCGCCGGCCGCCTGTAAATGTTACATTTCCATAAAGGACTTTCCCGGAGTCTGTAGGTTCCTGCACCCTTTGTGTCTGTGTGTGGCCACATGTGTAGACAGTAGGATTTGCATTGGCAGCAATGTTGAGTTGCATCTAATTATTGCACGTATAACAGGGCTCCCGTTTGTTGGAGACAGTTGCCTTTTATTCCTGCCACTCAAAGCCGCATTGTGCTTTTTACTGCTGGTTCTCTTTCTTAAGTTGCGCTGCCTCCGCCTTGCCATCACCTCCTTCAAACTTCACTGTTCACCAGTTCCTGTAAAATGTGTGGTCACATTGCTGTGCGTGAACTCTGGTGACAGCTGGCAGCTGTAGGGAGGGTCCGCTCTGCGGTCGTCCATTCTCACTTCTCAGGGTATGAGATGCTGGCTGCCCGCACCCGGCTAAGAGTGAGTGGGTTTAAAGGGGTCTTTAGCAGAGTAAAATAGTTCTGGATTTAGTATATGTATAGATCATAAAACATCTATGTATTATATATAAGCGCATATAAGGGGCTTTCAAATTGGTATCCTTGATGTTCATAGTAATTTGGTCCAAGGAGAATGTGATCTGTAGTAGATCTGCCGTTTTTTATTGTATTATTCTTTTATATTTTGCTCTTTACCACTTTGCGTGGTCGTCTTCCAGCAATGCAACCTATATAAATATGTGGTTTCTCCTTCTTTTGCAGAATTGGAAGATTTATTGAGCTCCCTGAAAGACATCCAGCACACCTTGGTAGACTCTCAGAGCCAGGAAGACCTCAGTTTGCTGCTTCATCTAGTGCAAAATGTAGACTTCCAAAATGCATTCAATATCCACAATGCTGTAGCGGTGCATATGAACAAGGCCAGCCCCCCATATCCACTAGCCCCTAACGTACAAGAGTTGACCCAAGAGGTAGGTGACCCCTTGTTTTTCTCATGGTTTGTAAGACTGGGCTGATAACCCACGATAATAAAGAACGTATTGCCTGCTGTACGTTACGGAATATGTGAATTGCCACGTGCATGAGCGTAATAAAAAACTTTATATAATTCCAACATAAAGTTGGCCACGAGTAATAGACGTAGATTTTTTTTGTCTACGCGGCTGGTGACTATTGGCGGGTTGGATTTTAACCAGTCCGATCCTTTGATTCCCTTGGAGAGAAACGGTGCCAGAGCTGGACTTGCAGAAATAACCTGCACATACAGATGTGCCCTTCTTTAAATTTTTCTCTTATCTCAACATATCCTGAGATGTGTGGCGCGAGATAAACCGATTTGGGAAAAAAAATATGATTTTGCGGTATACTGTCACGAGATGTCTATGCTACATGTCTGTGTAGCCACCCAGTGGTTGGGATGTGCGTTGCAGCCTATCAAGGGTCTTGCTAGCATGTCGCGATATTATATTGAATTGGTTTCATGAGAAATTGGAGTCCTTAATTAAATTCAACCAAAACTAAAGGTGGACACGTCTGTATATGCCCACATGTTAGCAGTGGGGGGGTGAGAGTTGGGCTGTAAATGTCTGTGGTACAATTAGGCTATAGGACATTTTATAGGTTTTTCTATTGGCTTGTCTGCTGTCTATAGAAAATGTATTTTTACTGATCCCGTATGCCTCACTTCTGCTATGGGGTATCCAAATGTTTGCATAGTTGATGTCCTATCATGAATTGGTTATTTTATGAAGGCCACAATGTCCTAGCTGTCCAGTTATGCTTTGTATTACTTTTATGTCTTTGTGGTTAGGTGCAGCACGTTTTGAAAGCAAGTCATCATCGAGAGAGCCAAGAACTTAATGATCTACTGAACACGCCACACGTTCAGGTATAACTCTGCAATTCTGTCACTGATCTTATGAAATAATCATTAGAAGGGTTTAATTTATTATAGGCTGGCACTCCCTTAAAGGGATAGTCCAGTTATTGTAACGCCTTAGTGGTCCTCTGAAGTTAAGGTAAAGCGGTAAATCCAGAAATCATAAATTATCACCTATCCACAGAAAAGATGATGATTTTCTGATCGCTGGAACCCCCACCAATCGTGAGAATCCGGCTCCCGAACCCCAGATCCTCCTCGCTGAACTCCCAGCAGGGAGGAGGAGCTTAAATGAAGTGGTGGTCGAGAATGTGCCCGCCGCTCTATTCACCGTCTATAAGAATGACGGAAACAGCCGAGTTATGTACTCAGCTGTTTGTTATTCCCATAGACTTTGAATGGAGTGGCAGGGTGCATGCTCGACAGCCGCTTCGTTCAATGTACTCCTCACTGCGGTCAAGCGGTAAGGAGGATCTGGGGGTTCGGCACCCCGTTCCCACAATCGGTAGGGCTCTCAGCAGTGGGGACAACAGCAATCCGAAAATGATCACCTATCTTGTGGATAAGTAATAATTTATGATGTTGGGAATACGCCTTTAAATGTGGGCGGGGGATCCACTGATACGAACGCACCCTTCGTAGAGTCTTCATTGGTAATGGGGAAATTCTGGCCATATGAAGCTCCATAGAACTGCAACGCTGCCCCATTTATGAGAATACAGCCGTGTTACGGTAGCGGCACAATGGTCGTCCGTTCCTATTGTGCTGTACTATTCTGGTGGCCACTTTGTACAAGTAGTTGGTGTGGGGTTTAGTAGTCTGACCCCCCAAAGATCACGAACACATGACCTATTCTTGAAAAAATGCAAAGGAGTAACCAATGTTTGTCCCCTGACGTAGGCACTACTTTTGGCCCATGACAATGTGGCCGAGCAGGAGATGATGCCAGAATCCGTTTGTGAGGATCGGTTTTATGAAAACATTGGACAGTATGGTGATGAAACCGTTAAAATTGTAAGAATCGAAAAGGCAAGAGATATACCCCTGGTAAGTAAAATGCGTGTCAGCAGAATGGTTTGTCTGCTGATAAAATATTTCTTTCATCCTTATTGGTTGAGTCTTGACATTTGGTTACATGTTAATACGTTTGATGTGGGTTTTTTTTTCCCCGTTTTTTTTTTGCACGGATCAGGGCGCCACTGTTAGAAATGAACTGGACTCTGTTATCATCAGTCGCATCGTGAAGGGAGGTGCAGCGGAGAAGAGCGGCTTGTTACATGAAGGGGATGAAATCCTAGAAATAAATGGCATAGAGATTCGGGGGAAAGATGTCAATGACGTATTTGAGCTGCTGGTAAGTGGGAAGGGGATTTTAGATCCATGTGTTTGGCCAGTAAGCAGTATAGTATATGGCCGACTAGCCTTCAATTTTATGTTCTGTGTATATTTACTCATCTAATGTACATTATTGTCTAGATCATATTTAAAGGGACACTAAAACTAGAGATAAATTTGGGGGGTAAACCAAACAGAAAGCGCGCACATACTTATTTGTCAGTCCGCACGATGTCCTATGAGCTCTTGAGACCGTCTTTTCAGAAATATTTACAGAGAATAGAGAATCCTAATTTCCCCCACTTTGGCTATGTACTGACTGAGGGGGAGGAGCTTAGTTAAAGGGCAGATTTTTAGCTTGCATTGTTTCCGTATTGGACAAGGGAGAGGAAGAAGGTTCCTGAAAAGACGTAATAGAGGCCACAGGGACGCATAGATTCACCTTTTGGATTGCAAAGAAAACAAGCCGTGAAGAATTGGATAGGGTGGGATTTTTTGGGAGGAATTTTGTAATTCTATAAAGTATGTGTGTGTGTGTGTGTGTGTGTGTGTGTGTGTGTGTGTGTGTGTGTGTGTGTGTGTGTGTGTGTGTGTGTATAACCTTTTTGAGTAATATGATTATTCTTGTTACTAGGCTGAAATGCATGGGACGCTGTCCTTTGTACTTATTCCCAGCCAGCAGGCCAGACCACCACAAGCCAGGGAGACTGTGGTAAGTCATGTGCAGCAATAGTGTGTGTGTGTGTGTGTGTGTGTGTGTGTATATATATATATATATATATATATATATATATATATATTACACTAGTCCTTCTCAATGAATTAGAATATCATCAAAAAAGTTAATTTATTTCAGTAATTCAATTCAAAAAGTGAAACTCATATTCTATAGATTCATTACACACAGAGGGATCTGTTTCCAGCATTTTTTTCTTGTAATGTTGATGATTATGGGAACAGTTAATGATAACCCAAAACTTCGTGTCTCAGAAAATTAGATTATTATATAAGCCCAATTTAAAAAATTATTTTTAATACAGAAATGTCGTCCTACTGAAGAGTATGTCCAGTATCTGCCCTCAGTACTTGGTCGGGGCTCAGACTCTGTATGAATTACTGCATCAATGCAGCGTGGCATGGAGGCGATCAGCCTGTGGCACTGCTGATTTGTGATCAATGCGGCGTGGCATGGGGGCGATCAGCCTGTGGCACTGCTGAGGTGTTATCAATGCTGCGTGGCATGGAGGTGATCAGCCTGTGGCACTGCTGAGGTGTTATCAATGCTGCGTGGCATGGAGGTGATCAGCCTGTGGCACTGCTGAGGTGTTATCAATGCTGCGTGGCATGGAGGTGATCAGCCTGTGGCACTGCTGAGGTGTTATCAATGCTGCGTGGCATGGAGGTGATCAGCCTGTGGCACTGCTGAGGTGTTATCAATGCTGCGTGGCATGGAGGTGATCAGCCTGTGGCACTGCTGAGGTGTTATCAATGCTGCGTGGCATGGAGGCGATCAGCCTGTGGCAGTGCTGAGGTGGTATAGAAGCCCAGGTTGCTTTGATAGCGGTCTTCAGCTGATCTGCATTGTTGGGTCTGGTGTCTCATCTTCCTCTTGACAATACCCTATAGATTCTCTATGGGGTTTAGGTCAGGTGAGTTTTCTGGCCAATCAAGCGCAGTGATACTGTGGTTATTACACCAGGTATTGGTACTTTTGGCAGTGTGGGCAGGTGCCAAGTCCTGCTGGAAAATGAAATCAGCATCTCCATAAAGCTTGTCAGCAGGGGGAAGCATGAAGAGCTGGGAAATTTCCTGGTAGACGGCGGCTGATTCTGGACTTGATATAACACAGTGGACCAACACTGCTGCTCTGTGTCCAAAGTCCTGTTTACAGATGAAGGTAAATTTTGCATTTCATTTGGAAATCTCGGTCCCAGAGTCTGGAGGAAGAGTGGAGAGGCGTCAATACAAGTGTCCTGCGGTCCAGGGTGAAGTTTCCACAGTCAGTGATGGTTTGGGAGCCGTGTCCTCTGCTGATGTTGGTCCCCTGTGTTATATCACGGTGTCACACTCTGGGGAGAACTCTTTAAGGCCAGGATCACACACAGTTTTTGGTTCAATATTTTTGGGCCAAAGCCAAAAGTGGATCCAAAATGAAGGGAAGGTATAAAGGAAAGACTGCTGCAGCTCCTTTTTCTTTTTGTGTCCACTCCTGGTGCTTGACTAAGGAAACAAAAAAAACTGCATCAAAACTGTGTGTGATCCTGGCCTAAGAGTGTTTTCTCTCACAGCATTTTTTGGAAATTCGCCACGTTCATTTTTGATGCAGTTTTTTTGAGCCAAAGCCAGAAGTTGTCCAGCAGGAAGAAGAAATGTTCGGCTGCGTTCACATCTGCGTTGCGGCTTCTGTTCTAGCGTGTCCGTCAGGGGCCACAAGAATGGAAGTTAACGTTGTGCTCAGTTCCGTCAGGTTTCTGTTTTTTTTGTTTTTTTTTTACAGAACAAATTCCGCAGTCGACTGCGCTATTGATTCCGTCGTTAAAACGTAAACCTGCCGGAATGGTGACGAACGGAAACCATTAGCAATTTTTCTGTCACCATTGATATCAATGGTGACTGAAACGGAAGCTGTGGTTTCACTTTCCTTTACGGGGTTCGCCCGACGGAAATCTCAGACGGAACCCCGGAACGGAAAGCGAACGGTGATGTGAACAGACCCTTAGCTGTTTTTTTTTTTTTTACGGATCCGGTAAAAACAAACCTATTTTACCTTCCGTTGCATTCAGTCCGGCATCAGTCAGTGCGTCAGTTGTTTTTTTTATTTCAACGGATCCTATAAAACTGATGCCACGACGCAGATGTGAACGAAGCCGAAGTCCTTCCTTTTTAGATTTACCATTCCTTTTGAATCCACTTCTGGCCTTGTCTAAAAAAAAAAAAAAAAAAATACTGCGTCAAAAACTGCTGCGTTTTTCAAAAAAACAATCAAAATAGGCTGCGTTCACACACCGTTTTGCTGTGTTTTTCATAACATTTTTAATGCCGTTTTTTCGGGCAGTTTTTAGTGCGGCCAATTCAGGACTGTAGTAAAATATAAAATGCACTACACACAACTGGATTTTGGTTTGTGGCGTTTTTAAGGCAGTCCTGTGCTCCGCATGCTCTGGGTATGGTGTTTTTTTTTTTTTCAGCCGTTTTTCCCATAGGCTTCTTTATAGCACTTCAAAAACATAATAAAAAAAAAGCAGGTGCAAAATGACACCAAACGAAAAACGCAATAAATACGCATTTTACATTTGCTGTCTTGATGTCCTTCCTTCCCTTTTGATATTCATTCTCCGTCGTGTATCGGTGCGTCCGCACAGCCCCGAGCGGTGATTTCCGTGTTGGTTTCCGGTCGTTGCTCGGACTGTCCCTTCTTTTCCTTACATCACTCTTGTCCTTAAAATAGTCTTCTGATCCTCTTAACTCGTGTTGGTTAATGGAGGCCGGCTGCTGCTGCTTCTTGTCTATGGGAGTATCTCCCCCCGTTCACATTACAGCGCTGCGAGGAGATGTTCCGATTTCACCATCGTTGCCTCCCGCGCAGTTATTTGTTAGATCGGGATGTCTTCATCTACTGTGTGCGGAATATAAAGGTGGATTTTCTCGCTCTCCCTCCAGGTACACGTGAAAGCTCACTTTGATTATGACCCTACAGATGATCCTTATGTCCCATGTAGAGAGCTGGGCCTTTCCTTCCAGAAGGGAGACATTCTCCATATCATTAGCCAAGATGACCCCAATTGGTGGCAGGCGTATAGAGACGGCGACGAAGATAATCAGCCACTCGCAGGCCTTGTGCCAGGTAACGTTCTCTTTTTTTAATTTACGGTTTGATTATTGCTTCCGGTCTTGCTCCCAGAATCCTATATTATCCCCTATCCACAGGATAGGTGATCGTTTTCTGATCGCTGGGGGCCCACTGATTGTTTCGAACCCCCAGATCCTTCTCTGCACCCCCCCAGCAGTGAGGAGAAACTCGAGCGAAGCGCCCGCCGCTCCATTCAATGTCGGAAGCATCTGAGCGCTGTACCCTGCGCTCTCCGTCATTCCTATAGACTTTGCAGGGAGCTGCAGCGCGCGCGCGCGCTCGACCACCGCTCCACTCAATGTCCTCCTCACTGCGGTCCAGCAGTGGGTTCAGGACCCCATTCTCACCATCGGCGGCGGTACCAGTAATCAGAAAATGATTACCTATCCTGTGGATAGGGGGATAATTTGTGATTTTTGGAAAACCCCATTGATGGTTTCCACTCGCGTTCTTTATGAATGGCGCACTTATGTCACGTGGGCCAAATAGGGATTAAGTAGCTGAAATCCGATCTAAGATTATAAAGTGCGGTTACAAATAGCGACTCTGATAAGGGGCTTGTACAACGCATTTCATTTCTGTGTTTGTATCCGTTTTATTTGACTGTTTTTAGAATCTTTTTTGTATTTTTTTTTTCTTTCTTCTCCCTACAAAGGAAAAAGTTTTCAGCAGCAACGGGAGGCAATGAAGCAGACTATAGAAGAGGATAAGGAGCCGGAAAAATCAGGTAGGCTTTTAAGAAAAAAAATAGCTGTCAAAATAGTTGCCATTCATACCACTATGACATGACGTTCAGACTTTGAACACTGGGGGGCTAGCAGCTCGGGACCTAAATCAGGAACCCTCATTGCTATACATATCTAATAAGTGCCCCTTTGCCTGTCTCTGAAGGAGTGGTCTGCAACCTGTCGCTCTCAAACTTTTGCAAAACTACAACTTTTGGCAGGCTGGTAGTTGTAGTTTTGCAGCAGCTGTAAAGCCAAAGGTCGAAAAAGTCCAACTCGGAAGATCAACGTTCCCATAAAATCTTTTTTTTTTTGTTATTATTTTTGGCGTTACATTCTTTCATGTCATGAAAAGGGGCCGACATTTGGCAGAAAAAGATCTAAATCCGCCTTTGCAGCCATTGAAAATCTTTAGTGTCTGGCAAGCTCTAGTTATACAATAACACCCTTTTTGATTGGCTGTTGACCGTTAATAGAGGGAATCGTACATTTTGGGAATAGAATGCATGTGCCTCCCAGTTTTTAACAGATCTCTGCTGTAAATCCTTCATGTACATTGGTGAAGTAACTGATTTATTATTTTACTGTTCCACCTTTGTAAGATGTTTTGTTGTTCATTATCCTCAAGGACTCATTAAAACCTGTAAATCATTGAGAACTTTGTTTGCCGAGTCTATAGTTTTCATGTCTGTGGGGGATTTTGGGGTCACTGTAGTAAATATTTAGCTATACAGTAACATTTCTTTAATAAGGCATTAGCCAGGTGGTTGTCCCATGTTGTGGCACATAATGCTATGTATGGGGCCCGGAAGCAGTTGGCTCCGTACATCGCATAGTGGCCGTGCTGCAGAACTGCAGGTCCGCTCCTATTCACTTGAACAGCTCGGCCGCTATTCCGTGGCCGGAGCCAACTGCTTCCGGCATGCACGTCCGGTGCACGGAGGCCCCCGGACTAGCTGATCTGTGTGGGGTCCAGGTGTCGGGCCCCCACAGATCATGTACTGATGACCTATCCGTTGTATAGTTCTTCAGTTGTCAGAAGGTGGAAAACCCCTTTAAGGATTTTTTTTTTCCCTCTGACAATGTCTGCTCAGAACCCAATAATTACTATATTATAGGAGAATGTAGTGAATCGGTTAGGCCCAGTTCACACAGTTTTTTTTTTACGCGGAAACCGCATTAGAAAACACGCCAAAAACGGACGAAAATGCCTCCCATTGATTTCAATGGGAGGCGGAGGCATTTCCCCCCCCCCCTGGAAAAAGAAGCGACATGCCTTATCTTCGGGCGTTCACGCTCATTGACGTCAATGGGAGGCAGAGAAAGCGTATTTGCCCGTGGCGCTCAATGGGCACGAGCGGAAAACGCGGCAAACGGCGTGCAGGCAAAGCAAAATCTGCCTCAAAATTCCAAACCGAATGTTGAGGCAGAATTTTCTGCCTGCAAAAAAACTCTGTGTGAACTCCGCCTTCCTAGCTTATATTTCTGCGCCTCCTTTATAGGAACGTTTCTTATTTATATTGTAGTGGATACATTCGCATACTAATAAGCCATCTACAAACCTCTCTCTTCTTACAGGAAAGTTGTGGTGTGCAAAGAAAAACAAGAAAAAGAGGAAAAAAATCTTATATAACGCTAATAAAAATGATGGTACGTATCTGGGAAGAAGGGAAGCCACTGATATTCATAGAACGGTAAACACGGGCAGGATCTTAAAGGGTCGGTAAACACTGACAGGATCTTAAAGGGTCGGTAAACACTGACAGGATCTTAAAGGGTCGGTAAACACTGACAGGATCTTAAAGGGTCGGTAAACACTGACAGGATCTTAAAGGGTCGGTAAACACTGACAGGATCTTAAAGGGTCGGTAAACACTGACAGGATCTTAAAGGGTCGGTAAACACTGACAGGATCTTAAAGGGTCGGTAAACACTGACAGGATCTTAAAGGGTCGGTAAACACTGACAGGATCTTAAAGGGTCGGTAAACACTGACAGGATCTTAAAGGGTCGGTAAACACTGACAGGATCTTAAAGGGTCGGTAAACACTGACAGGATCTTAAAGGGTCGGTAAACACTGACAGGATCTTAAAGGGTCGGTAAACACTGACAGGATCTTAAAGGGTCGGTAAACACTGACAGGATCTTAAAGGGTCGGTAAACACTGACAGGATCTTAAAGGGTCGGTAAACACTGACAGGATCTTAAAGGGTCGGTAAACACTGACAGGATCTTAAAGGGTCGGTAAACACTGACAGGATCTTAAAGGGTCGGTAAACACTGACAGGATCTTAAAGGGTCGGTAAACACTGACAGGATCTTAAAGGGTCGGTAAACACTGACAGGATCTTAAAGGGTCGGTAAACACTGACAGGATCTTAAAGGGTCGGTAAACACTGACAGGATCTTAAAGGGTCGGTAAACACTGACAGGATCTTAAAGGGTCGGTAAACACTGACAGGATCTTAAAGGGTCGGTAAACACTGACAGGATCTTAAAGGGTCGGTAAACACTGACAGGATCTTAAAGGGTCGGTAAACACTGACAGGATCTTAAAGGGTCGGTAAACACTGACAGGATCTTAAAGGGTCGGTAAACACTGACAGGATCTTAAAGGGTCGGTAAACACTGACAGGATCTTAAAGGGTCGGTAAACACTGACAGGATCTTAAAGGGTCGGTAAACACTGACAGGATCTTAAAGGGTCGGTAAACTTTTACCCAGCGGCTGTCGTGTCATTGAGACCTGATAGAAGATGTTATCGGAGGGGTCCATGACTCCAGATTCCCATTAATTGGTAGAAAATAAAGGCACTCTGTGAGGGACCCAACTGAGCACTACACTCTCTTGGAGTCAGACGATAATGAACGTTTCACATACCCTAAAAGGGGGTCTGCCAGCAGACTATGATGCCCTCCTGAGGGAGGGTGGAGGGAGCGCTCCCAACTTGACCACAATGGACTCAAAGAATATAGTCGACTAGTATTTATGACCGCTCTTGTGCCGTTTGGGAAAATAGGAGGGCGGGCCAGTCCTGATGCTATGGTGCCCTTACATGGGGCAGATAGTCTGATGACTGAGTCACTTGAATGGAGGATTACTATTGTATACAGTCTTGGTTCCCTTATGGGATTATGCATTGACGGCCTATGGTAAGGATTGTCCACCCCAACAAGTAAAGCATTTCAATTCCAAAAGGGATTTTTTTTTTTTACCGTTCGTTATATGGCCATGAGACGTGCAGCCGCAGGAACCTGTCAAAACCTATTGGGAAATAAGTGTTTATTTGGTAGATGTTTAGGTGAAGGACTGATGGGAAAGCCAATGAAACATGATCTTCTGATATGTCACCGATCCTTAGGAGATAGTGCGGGATCTCAGGCCACCGCTGATTTTCAGAACGCTCTATAGGGAATGCTATTTCTAAAAAGTGTTGCCATAAAAAAAAAAAATGTATGACTTCATGGCTTTTTATGGTATTTGCCGCATTTTGATATTCATTTACTTTTGATTTCCGCCAGATTACGATAATGAAGAGATCCTGACCTACGAAGAAATGTCTCTCTATCACCAACCTGCGAACCGGAAGCGGCCTATAGTCCTAATAGGGCCGCAGAACTGCGGGCAGAACGAGCTGCGGCTGCGCTTAATGAACAGCGAGGCGGATAGATTTGCCGCCGCCGTACCTCGTGAGTATTCTGCTCCGGCCTCCGCAGGCATTTAAGGTTTTTTTTTTTAAGTCCGATTCCGATGTACTGGAGGGAAGGTCAAATCACATTCGATCAGGGACTTGCCAGAGAAAACGGCTGGACGGTTCATGGAGTCCATTATCACGTGAGGGGATTATTTCATGTCCTGCCCGACGTAACTGCTTATTCCCAAACTTGTTATCCCGGTTTCTATTGCAACAGCGATGACTAATTACATACCAGCGCTTCTTCACGGAAGACTCTCCCACGTCACTGATTTCATCCCCCGAAAACTGGATATAGTTTATCTGACTTAGATCTTTCCGTTCTTGTTGAGCTGTCTACATAGACCGTGCAGCAGTGCGTGTGCGCTTTATGGCACTTGCAATTTATCGGAGTGAATTTTCAGGGAAATGTCAAACTAGTGGGGTATGTTCAGATGCTGCAGATTTTCGGGTGGAATCTGCAAAACTCCATGTAGCGGGAAAATAATCAAAATATGCCGATTTTCAATTCTGCCACGTGCCCATTCTGTCGTGGAAGTGCAACCGACTTATTGCCAAAACGGGAAATCCGCTGTAAATCTGCCGCAATGTACACACAAAACGCATGTTGGTTTGTTTGTTTTTTGCCAGATCTGCACTTACCCTTAGGCTGCAATGCACACGACCGTTTCTACATTGCAGCCCGTAAACAACGGATCCGTTGGCCGTTTCTTTTGCGGTCAGTGTGTCCCCTGCATCGGTTCCGTATGTCCGTGGTTTTCATGTCGCCATAGACTATTGGGCAAAACCGAGGCAGGAACAGGATACAGACGGGAATAAGACCTGCTCTGAGTATTGTGGCCCCCACACAGTTCCATGGAAGACACGACAGTATTAATGTGGTTTTTTGCACGCCAAACAACGGCCCAAACTGCCCCCTATTGATTTCAATGGGAATCGGAGGTGTTTTTGTTTTTTTTTTCTTCCCGGGCGGCTTTTGGCCGCTCGTGTAAAAAAAAAGCGACACGCTCTTTGATCAAGTTGTTTCCGCCTCTGACCTCCGATAGAAATCGATGGGAGGCAGAAAAAAAAACCTGCGGCTCTCATTTTGAGCGTTTTTTGCCCTACCGCGGGCAAAATAGCTGCAAGGGAATCCTGAGGCAGATTTTTTTTTTTTCTGCCTGCAAAAAAACTGTGTGTGAACTAGGCTTTACTGTCTCCAGCAAGTGATCGAGTACTGCCCTTCCCCTGCGATCAGGGAGTGACCGGGGAAATGCATACTGAGCCTTATCTGTGTGTGTGGTGTTAAGGGCCTTTTACACCGGTCGGTGAAGCGAGCGCAGATCGAGACATCGTTGATCGGCGCTCGTTTGCTCCTGTCACACGGAGCTATGGATGGGGACGAGCAGTCGTTACTCCGATCGCTCGTCCCCATACGTTGTTACCATGTCGGCAGCGCGTTTCCATTTTTACAGGAAGATTCGCTTCCGACAACGATGATATTTGACTTTTTTAAAACGATACGAACAGCAGATGATCGGGCGTTTGCTCGTTCATCTGCCGATCGCTGCCCTGTTTACACAGGGCAATTATCGGGAACGAGCGTTATATGAACGCTTGTCTTCCCGATAATTGTCCAGTGTAAAACCCCCTTTACTGTCCTGTCTTATCTAGACCTTCAGCAATACAATAGAGCGGTCATTAAACCCCACACTCTCTGCTGACCTTGTCTCAGTCTACACAGCAAAGCTGACAAGTGAACTTCAGAATATTGTGTCTGCTCTAGTAAAGTGTATTATTTTTCAGACCTGTGCCTAAAAGGGCAAAAATATGCCTACATCTAGTAGCGTGAAGGTCACCGCAAAGGAGGTAGGCAATTGTGCTGGCATCGTTCTGTGCTGCTCTGATAGGAAGGGCCCTGCACTTATAAGTCAGGAGGACGGTCTCCGCCTGTAGGAGTGTACATGTATAGGATGCTGGGCTGTGACTATAACAGCACTCTTGTCCATGGGCTGTGTCTGGAATTGCAGCCCAGCCTTATTCGCTGGAATGAGCATCAGTTGCAATACCAGACACAGTCCACTGACCACAATGGCGCTGTTTCTACACCTGGACGAACCTCTTAATACCCCTTAATACATTGTTTTCAGTCTGCTTTGCCCGCCATGCTATTCTTCCAAGTAAAAAAATTAAAACCTTAATGTATCCGATAGAAGTTCGACATAAGAGGAGCGGAAGCCTTGACGCAATTGTAGCAGCGTTTGGTGATTTTTATTTTGTTTTTCAGCCATTCTTGTGCTAAACGATCAGGTGTTATATTTCAAGCCACAAATTAGAATTCTTTCTAATAAATAAAACCATTTACGGTATCTGTATAATTGGAGCCGTATTGACTGACATCTGTTTTTCATGTCTTTCTGTCTCTAGATACCACTCGGAGTAGACGAGATAATGAAGTGGCGGGCAGAGATTATCATTTTGTCTCCAGACAAATATTTGAAGCCGACATCGCTTCAGGCAAGTTCATCGAATACGGAGAGTTTGAGAAAAACCTCTACGGCACCAGTGTGGACTCCGTGCGACAAGTCATCAACTCTGGCAAGATTTGCCTTTTAAGTCTTCACACACAGGTAAGGGAGCAGCGCACGCAAAAAGGGTTTCTGGATTGGAAATCGATTTAAGGTCCTCTTAGACTGTCTCGTTGATCGGCGCTCGTCTGCTCCTGTCACAAGGAGCGGTGTATGGTGGCGAGTGGTCGTTGCACCGATCGCTCGTCCCCATACGTTATTATGTCGGCCGCACGTTTACACAGGGAGATGCGCTGCCGACGACGGTAATATTTTTCCTTTTTAAAACGATACGATCAGCGGATGATTGGGCGTTTGCTCGGTCATCTGCTGATCGCTGCCCTGTTTACAGGGCAATGATCGGCACTGATCGTTCTACATATTAACGATTGTCTGCCCGATAATTGTAAAAAAAAAAAAAAAAAGCCTTGGCACTGCGGTCACTTCATCCAGTATACAAAGACTTTTATGTTGATATTTCATATGCGGAGTTCACAGCTTCTTGAAAGAACTGCTGATACCACACACGTTTCTGGAGGGTCTCCGACATGGCGATTTTTATAGGGTAAAGCACTTGAAAATCGTTTTCAACTGCATAGCAAGCATACCACCACTGATACGCTTAAAGTATATGCACCTCAGTGTGTAAATTGTAATTTCTAGAAATAAATAGTGAGTGATTTGTGCAGTTTTAGTTTCCTTCACTTGCACACTTCATACATTATAGGGCGGAGTAGGAGGAGATTGAATCACTGCAGCCCTTTACTTTCTCCCTGCTCAGGTTATCTACAGGAATAAATTGGTAGAGAGAGAGAGACCCAGTTGAAATATATTATCCCAACGAGGAATTACAAGCTGCCTGTGTCTGTGGAGGGAACTAGTTAATAAAGTCCTGTGATCACAGCAGCATCAGCAGCACTGTGTGGTGGGCTTGGAGCGGCGCCGGTGTGGTGGGCTTGGAGCGGCGCCGGTGTGGTGGGCTTGGAGCGGCGCCGGTGTGGTGGGCTTGGAGCGGCGCCGGTGTGGTGGGCTTGGAGCGGCGCCGGTGTGGTGGGCTTGGAGCGGCGCCGGTGTGGTGGGCTTGGAGCGGCGCCGGTGTGGTGGGCTTGGAGCGGCGCCGGTGTGGTGGGCTGGGAGCGGCGCCGGTGTGGTGGGCTGGGAGCGGCGCCGGTGTGGTAGGGCATTACCCCGATATGGTAGAGTAGGAATGACACTAATATGGCAGTGAGTGACTAGTAACCTTCTAACTGACTCTGTTATTGGAGTCGCTCTCTTTCCATGGAATGTAATTATCTTTCTAGATTGTTTTCTTTCTGTGATGAATAGAAGTGGTTAAATGTAACCAAAACAGCAAAGTGCAGCACATGTATTAACACTGTATTGCAGCCCCCACTGACGTTTAGGGAGTGTCGCATATCGGGAATATATTCTTCTTTAGAGACCTCTCCTGCTTCCAGTACAACAGCTGGCACACAAGATTTATAGTGCGATCGCTGATGAAATAAACAGCCAACGTGGAGGGTGGAAAGGAATGAGTGGGAGATGCTGCCGGAGACTGAGGATGGGCCCTCGTGGGGGGGGGGGGGGTGGATACGTCTGCACTTTTAGTGGAATTTTTTATTGTCTTCGGCTGGTCATCATTGCCTGTGGACAAGAGTGGTGCAGTTTCTGGAAAGAAAAATGTGACTTTTCTCATTGCGTGTTTTTATTTTGGCTTGTCGGTCATAATAGTAAAAGCCACCGTACGTTTCTTGCCCTCGATTCAGATAAGAGGATAGAAGTTTGTCTGGAATACAATATTTCAACACAATTACAGTATTTCTCACTAAGTGTCATAGAATTTAATTAAGGTCACCCCTCCCCCTATAAAATAGCCGTCGGATTATATAGAGGCTCTTGCAACCCCCGATCATGGAACACGTATCCGGATCAATTCTCCTATAATTTGCTGTGAAGTATAAAGGCCTCTCCTATCTGTATGGGCCTGACACAAGGAACAAACATGTTGAGATTTCTTTCTTTTTTCCTCCCAATTCAGGCTCTTAAAACACTCCGCAATTCAGATTTAAAACCGTACATTATATTCATTGCTCCGCCTTCTCAGGAACGGTTGCGTGCGCTACTAGCAAAAGAAGGTAGAAATCCAAAGGTGAGTAGACCTCCGTGGCTTGTGTGTGTTTGACCGCATGCTGAACGAGCGGACAGACTAATTTCTTCATTGTATTTGTGTTTTACCAAGAAGTACTGTACACTATATGGACAAAAGTATTGGGACACCTACACAATACACCTACAGGAGCTCTTATGTCACCCCATTCTAGATCCATAGGTGTATGTATGTATGTATGTATATATATGTATGTATGTAGTTGGTCCCTCTGCAGTTAAAAATGTTCCGAATCTTCATCCAGAAAAACATTTGTGAGGTCAGAAACTGATGTTGGGGGAGGGGACCTGGCTCACAATTTCCGTTCTAGTTCATCTCAAAGGTGTTGGATGGGGTTGAGGTCAGGTCTCTGTCCGGCCAGTCACGTTCTTCCACACCCAACCAACCATGTCTTTATGGACCTTGTGTACTGGGGCGCAGTCATGATTGGACAGAAAAGGGTCAAACCCCAAATTGTTCTCACAAAGTTAGAAGCTGCAATTGTCCAAAATGTCTTATGCTGAAGCATTAAGATTGCCCTAGGCCGACCCCTGAAAAACAGCCCCATGATATTATCCCTCCTCCACCAAACATTACAGCTGGCACAATGCAGTCAGGCGGGTAACGTTCTCCTGGCATTCACCAAACCTAGACTCGTCCATGAGACTCCAGATAGAGAAGTGTGATCCATCACTCCACAGAACACGTTTCCTCTGCTCCAGAGTCCAGTGGCGGCGGCTTTACACCAATCCATCCGAGACTTGGCATTGTGCTTGGTGATGTAAGACTGGCATACAGCTGCTCGGCCCCCGTGCCATGAAGCTCCCGGGGCAGTTTTTGGGCAGATATTAATGCCATAAAGGGTTTTGATCTCTGCAATTATTGAGTCATTAGAGTGTTGGTGACTTTTATGCACTATGCGCCTCAGCACTCGGCTCTGTAACTTTACGTGGTCTGCACTTCGTGGCTGAGGTGCCTAAACGCTTCCACTTTACAATAATATCGCTCACAGTTGATGGTGGTATATGTAGGAGGGAAGAAATTTAATGAACTGACTTGTTACAGCGGTGGCGTCCAATTATAAGACCGCGCTGGAATTCCGTGATCTCTTTACAACGACCCGTTCTATCATAAATGTCTGTAAAGGCGACTGCATGGCGAGGGCTGGATTTATACACCTGCGGGAATGGGACTGAATGAAACACCTGAATTCAATGATTAAGAGGCGTGTCCCAAAACTTTTGTCCATAGTGTACATGTGAGTTCCTACCTGAAATCATGATGTCTGGAGCCTGTGCTGTTTCTTCTGACGTTCTGCGTAATCTATTGCAGGCAGCTTGATAATGTATTCATCCTCACAAGGGTACGGATTCTCATTGTGGAGATCCAGCGGAAGTTAGGCAGACTTTAAAGTAAAACTCCGGGCAAACTTTCAAAATTACGAAAATGGACGTACTGGGGTCCTATCAAGGCTGCTAATTGCTTTCGCTCTGGTCCCATATTGAATGTAAGGTGCTGTGTACACTATAGGTACTTGACATCTCAGAAAATAACAAAACATGCGTGTTAATGGAATGCGTTGAAGTTGCCAAAACTTTGCCCCCTTCTCTGACATCACTTCCTGTAGCTATTGACTGAAGCTGCACCTCAGACTTCTCACTCTGCAAATAAGGGCTTATTCAGACTAACGTTGATATCGTCCGTGTGACGGACCGTGAAAAAAATAGGACATGTCCTATTTTTGTCATTTTTTTCACGGATCTCTCAATAAATTCAAGTCTATTAGGGATCCGTGAAAACCAGCTCCGCCCGGGTGCAAATCGGCCGTGAAAAATAGACGTTTTTCCCGGCTGATTTGACACACATACGTCTGAATAGGGGCTAATACTGTTAATCTCCTTTCCCTTGCCGATAATCCTCTGCTTTTTGGTTCAAAGGCAGTGAAAATAGAGCCTGAGATCTGTTTGTATTACCAGTATTATGTGCAGAGCGCATTCAGGCGGTGGGGCAGAGCAGGAAGTCTTTGAGATGCAGCTTCAGCCAATAGCAGCAGAGCAGGAAGTGATGGCAGAGCATGTGACTTGGCCGAGCTGGCATGTTTAATTTACTAGGGATAGGGGAATAAGAGGAGTCTGCCAGCGACTTATCTCCCGTTAAAACAAATGCTCGGGCATGCTGATTTCCAACATACACTACCCCCCGACATCTGCCATCTTGGGAATCCGGATGCCCCTCCCCCCCCCCAAAAAAAAAACCACAAGTTTGTCGGGCAAGCCTGGACTTGGTAGTTTTGTCCGTGTATGGGCACCTTAATGTCATCTTAGATCAGATGCAGGTGAGAACTTCATCCCTGTAGACAGTGTACGCCCCCCTTGACATGTAAATTCTCATACATATCATTCATATCACTTGCATATACTTCATTTCTTTCTATTCCGCATGCAGCCTGAGGAGCTCCGAGACATCATTGAGAAAGCAAGAGAAATGGAGCAAAACAACGGCCATTACTTCGATACTGCCATCGTGAACACCGACCTAGACAAGGCCTTTCAGGAACTCCTTCGACTTATCAACAAACTGGACACGGAGCCTCAGTGGGTTCCGTCTTCCTGGTTGCGATGAATCGTAACTGACCCAGGACAATCACGGTTGGGTATAATAGACGTGCTGAATATTCAAGTGCTGAAGAACCAGTTTAGTTTCTGTTTTTGCAACGTACGTTTGAGTTAATCTAGAAGAAGGCCAGAAGACTTGGCCCAATGTAGAAGCAGCAATTCAGGTTTAGTCTAGAAACTGCATTACCCAGATCGGTCTGATACCTGTGGCGGGTGATCCACGAGGAGGTAATGCAGGACTATGAGCGATGATCGTGTGGAGAACCACCTCGTAGGCCGTAGACCTCCCAGGGAAGGAGCACATGTTTACAGACACCCAATCACCTTCTTCTAGGTTGGAGAGTGACGGCACAATTTTGGATTTCATCTTTTAATCACCAGATTGATAAAAACCAGGAATCTTTTTCCATTCTCACCATTGGGCAGCTGTTTTATTGTATACAACCCACAGGTGGCGCTTACGTACTGACGGTATCGCTGCACTCGTGTATAAAGAATGTCGGCGAGAATAATCACTGGGAATGTCTCCTATATATATATATAACTGGATGTACAGATAAGAGATTGTGTTTTAGCAATATACTTTAATATACCCCCTCCTACCACCACAAGTCGCACGGCGTCGATTCCGGCGCTATTTTTTAACGAAGAAGAAACGTTAGTTTTTAATGGTCTAGGACTTTACAACATTCCATTTTGTAGTCGCACTTGATGCCAGCAGTGATTCCTGTTTTACAAGTTGCAATGAATGTAAACGTATTATTTTTCTCTAAATAAACTTGGGCTACGGAGTTTCGCGGGTGACTGTGACGTATGAAATGCTTCATCCATGTAAGATCTTCACTGTTGTCCTGAGCCATGGGGACCCTCATGCAGATCCCCGATCATTACGCAGCTGAGATTAATAGGTACTTGAGACTTTCTAGTATACAGCCTGCTGTGATTTCAGGGACCATGCTGCATGGAGGTGTGGGGGACTGCATACATAGTCCATGGGTCCGATCTATTCTATGTTTGATACTACATATCCTCTAGGTAGACATTCGGTAAGAAAAATCTGGTCGCCTGCTGTATTACTATTAACGTAGTCACGAAGTATCCAGTGAATTTTGTTACTCCATTGTAATATCTTATTTGATGTGATCCTCATATTTTGGGGTTTTGTATTTTCTGGTATGGATTTGATCTCCGGATGTTTTCATGCATATGTTTTTAAATGGCCGACTGACCAGTAGAGAGATGTAATGCGTAGACATTGGTGGCATATCGCTCAGTCTCTATCTCAGCAGGGAGAGAGTAAAGGACTGCAGTAATAGAAATCTCCTTTCAAGGTACAGAAAGAACAGTGTGATTTATAAACTACAAGCAGATATATTTATATTGAAATGTCAAATTTAGAAAAACGTTTTGGTGTGTTGAGCCCCCCTCACTGACAGGTTTCTCCTGTGATCAACTATTCGTGCAGATCGCAATTGCGCGGAGCAAAATTTTTTAGATCTCTTCTCATTGGAGTGTATAGGTGTATAGGTGTGTGTGTGTGTGTGTGTGTGTGTGTGTGTGTGTGTGTGTGTGTGTGTGTGTGTGTGTCTTACATTAACTTCATTCGCATCTGCGTCGTGACTCCGTTCATGGGTTCCGTCTGAGCTTTCCGTTAGGCGAACCCATGAACGGAAATCATAGTTTTCCGTTTGCATCACCATTGATTTCAATGGTGACGGATCCGGTGCAAATGGTTTCCGTTTGTCACCGTCGTTTTGACCGAATCAATACCGTAGTTGACTGCGCTATGCATTCCTTCAAAACGACGGAACCCTTACACAACGGTGACAAACGGAAACCATTTGCACCGGATCCGTCACCATTGAAATCAATGGTGATGCAAACGGAAACCTATGATTTCCGTTCGGATTCCGTTCATGCAACAGAGCCACTCTGGGCTGTGCTTGGTATTGGCCAAGCGACTAAAGTTCAGCTGCAATACCACACACAGCCCATGGACAAGAGTGGCGCTGTTTCAAGGGGAAAAAAAAATTTTGCATCAATCAATCCATTTACTACCTGTGTCACTAATGTGTAATAATCTATAGACCATGCAGTCAGGTTTCTCAGGTGCTTTACACAAACACTGGAGATGATGAATAGATGGAAGTCTTTGGACTGTATTATGAATTGTTCAGTATTCGACTAAACTGATTAGTCATTGTGTGTATGATTATATATATATATATATATATATATATATATATGATCTCTCTCATCTGTAGGCTTCTAATGTCAGGCAGATTTGCCTCCTTGCCTATACTGTATATGTTTGCGCTACTATAGGATATGGTAATGTTATTATGATACCCGTATACTGCTAGATTTAGGTAGGCACAACTCAGATTATAATGAAGAATATGTGTACACATGTATAAGGTGATTCAGTTTATTTTTTTGATCATGAAGATGAAATGTGTATGCCCCATAGTGAACATTTATTTAATTGCCCCTATTGTGTTTTTCGGATTATTTGTTTGTACAGCCTCCTCCATTCAGATTCATTCAAAACTAGTGCCCTGTGCAAGTGACAAACTCCAGAGCTGCACTCGCTATTCTGAAGGCTTCAGAGCTGAATCTTCGTATTACTCGCTCGGAGCAATAGCTGCACAGAGTTTTGCATTTGAAGTTTAGTCTTTACACCTGGTACTATACAATGATCTGATGTAGAAAAAACAAACTCCCGGGAGCTCAGCTAAGCCGTTAGGTAGATCTGGGGTTCAGATTCTGCATCTCCAATCCCCGTCAATTCACAGTACAGTACAACACACAGAATTGTGATTGCAGCTCCAGACTACAAGGCCGGCTTTCCACATAGTGTAAACGCTGCAGAATTATTTACGGAATTTCCGGAGCATTTACAGTAGCAGCAAAGAGGATAAGATTTGGGCTAGGCTCACACAGTGCAGATTTGCGGCAGATTTTGCATGCGGGTTTTTAGCCAAAACCAGAATTGGATCCAGGAGAGTAGAACTATAAGGCCTTAGGTTATGTATTTCTTCCTGGCTTTGGCTAAAAAAAAAAAAAAAACGCATAAAAAATCTGCACTGTGGGAACACAGCCTAAGAAAATCTAATCCCCACGCGCAAACGTTAATAAATGGACCTGTGGTACGGAATTTAATTCCACAGCATGTCAATTTATGCTGCGTTTTTGTTGATTTTTTCTTTGCGGGTTTTCCCCATTTGAATTTAATGGGGATGCAAATCCCGCAACAGCAAGCCAAGTGTTGCGACTTTTGCGGCATATTGGCTGCGATTACGCCGCAAAAATCGCAACTGCAGAAAACAAAAAAAAATCATACTTACCCAGAACTCCCTACTTCCCACAGTCCGGCCTCCTTTGTTGACTTTTCAGCCTATGTGACCGCTGCAGCCAATCACAGGTTGCAGCGTCACATGGCCTGCAACGTACTAGTGGGAGGCCGGATTACGCACGGAAAAGAGGGAGGGGGTAAGTGATGAGCGCTTTCTTCCGTAGCGGAAATTCTGTTAAAACTGCATCACAATGTGGTGTGATTTTTCTTCGACCGGAATGTGCTGCAGGTTCCAGGTCGGACACGCTGCGTATCTGACCCGTGGGGACCCGGCCGAACGCAGGCTGTAACTCAGGATTAGTATAACAGAAGTAATACACTGGGGCACATTTACTAAGGCCCCCTTCGTATCACATTTGTGCCCAACACTTATGTCGGGAAAGCGCTCGACATACATGATAAACGTGTTTATAGGGCTCCGTTTGCCCGATGGAGACCAGGAGAGCGTCCCGAGAGTACTTGGAGCAATTGTGGGACATATACTGTGAGCAGTTCATTGGGATTGAACCCGTGAAGACTAACGTTGAGTGCGGACATACAGGAATGGTTATATGTTCCGGAAGTGAGGAGGAAAGTGTTATTGAGATGGCGGCTGATGACGTGTTGTATGGAGATGATGGCGTTTATTAATCTGTGATTTGAGGCCATTTAATGACAAACTTTTATTACGAGTTGGTCATTACTAGAGATCATAGCTGTAAAAATTTGCAATTAGAACGCACATCATTACTACACCAAATAAAGTGCAGTATTTGTTGTGGTTGTAAATTTTGGTCAATTTTCCACTTTTATTACCGATTCCCCATTGGAAAAAAAAAAAGAAAAAAGGCCCAAAAAAATCCATCCATCCATCGTCAGATGTTTGTCGAACGTTTCGTTACCCTTTAGGGTATGTTCACACGATGAGAGGCGCTTACGGCTGAAATGACAGACTGTTTTCAGGAGAAAACAGCTGCCTCGTTTCAGACGTAAATGCTCCTCCTCGTATTATGCGAGGCGTCTGTGACGCGTGTAACTCTTGAGCTGTGCTTCATTGACTTCAATGAAGAACGGCTGAAATTACGCTGCAAAGAAGTGCCCTGCATATAATGTATATAAGTGTCCTGCACTTCTTTTGACGAGGCAGTCATTTTACGCGTCGTGGTTTGACAGCTGTCAAACGACGACGCGTAAATGACAGGTCGTCTGCACAGTACGTCGGCAAAGCCATTCAAATGAATGGGCAGATGTTTGCCGACGTATTGCAGCCCTATTTTCAGACGTAAAACGAGGCATAATACGCCTCATTTACGTCTGAAAATAGGTCGTGTGAACCCAGCCTAAACTTCTCTAAACCCGAGATGTATGTATAGAGCGAGATGTTAAAAAACAAACAAACAAGGTTTTACAAAAACGATACTTTTTCTTTTTTCTTTGGCTATGTTCACACGGAGTATTTTGGGGGAGGAATATCTGCCTCAAAGCTCCAAACGGAATTTTGAGGCAGATATTCCTCCCCCAAAATACTCCGTGTGAATAGCAATGATCGCGCCGTTTTTCGCCCGCGGCCATTGAGCGCCGCGGGCAGAAAACACGCTTTCTCCTGCCTCCCATTGAAGTCAATGGGAGGTCGGAGGCGGAAGCGCCCGAAGAGCGGGCATGTCGCTTCTTTTTCCCGCGAGGCAGTTTCTGCCGAGTTTTGCGACGCGGTTTCCGCGTCAAAAAACTCGGCAAAAGACCCCGTGTGAACATAGCCTTTAACTGGTTGGCACGAGATTGTATTAAATTGGTATTGTGACAAATTGTATAATTGAATGCAATTCAAGAAAAAGTTACAGGTGGTCACATCTGTATACCTAGATGCAGTTTCTGCTTGGTGATCTTTATGGAACATCCCCTTTGGGAAACTACATTATAGGACCCTCCCCCCCCCCCCCCCGAGAGGTATTACTGAAACTGATTACACTTGTGACCCTTTATATATATAATTTTAAAAAAATGTAACCTATTTATTTCAGCTATTGTTGGGACAGGGAAAACACTGGATAATAAATAATTTGTACTTACACTGGATATTAGTAGTCGGGTCACGCCATTCATCAAATGGTTGAATTTGAAGACAATGGGGGAGATTTATCAGAACTGGTGCAACGGTAAAGTGGAGTAGTTGCCCATGACAGCCAATCAGGTTGCTGCATTCATATTACAAACGGCCTCTGAAAAATGGGATGGAATCTGGTTGCCATGGGCAACTGCTCCACTTATCCTTTGCACCAGTTTTGATACATCTCCACCATTGGGTACAATGGAAAAGTGGAGTAGTTACCCACTCTTTTCAGAGGCCATCTGATTGGTTGTTAAGGAGAACAGCTCCCCTTTTCCCCTGCACCAATGAGGTAACAATACTTAAGACCCTTCGAATGTCCAGACATCGGAGAAAGTGATTATATACTTCAGCACCGATTGTATGGTGCAGATCGGGGACTTTCAGTTGTATAGATGACATCATTTCACACTCCTCCAGCAGGGTACCGTGACCTTGTACGATACTGATGTACTGGGGTTTATACATGATTAGTTGTTCCTTCATTAACTTCACATTTAACCCTTTCACACACCTGAACATATCTGGTTTTGGCTTGAACAGGTGAAAGTTGCCGTC